>NC_087309.1:38182630-38237630 GCF_015220805.1 Pogoniulus pusillus
CATAGAGAAACTGACCCTAATGTTTTACAGAATTTTTGTGTGTGATATTTTAAAGTTTTACTTACTAGCTGCTGCAGTAAAGCTGGCATAATTTCGGGGGTGAAGCTATGAATTTAAAAGATGTAACTGATGAGTGACAAAAATGGGTATTTAGAAGTGTTGCCACAACTTTAGCTCAGGGCTAATTCACAAAGCATGTTTTTCTGTTGTAGTAACTATTTTAGTTATTTATTTATGCTTTAGTAAGCATATTTTAATGGATTTTAATGTGAAAAAAGGAGAAAAGACATTTATGAGTTTATGTTGATATATTTAATATTTATCCTGTAATAATGACTTTAGCAGAACTCATCAGAAATCCCAGTAAGGAAGCAATTCCAGTTTAGGCAAAAAGCTTGAACATTGGCCACTTTTTAAAGTGAGATTCTGGAGTATGCCTCAGAAACTGTGATAGTGACCACAGTGTTGTTTGACTTAGAATCACAGTTATTCTTGGAAAAGACCTGAACATGGGGTTGAGCCAGTCCCAGGAAGAAATTCAGGCTGGCTGAAAAAAAAAAATAAACCTGGGTGTATTGGTAGATGAGAAGCTCCCCATAAGAAGTGTGAGCATGAAGCCCAAAAGGCAAATCATGTCCTGGGATTCATGAAGAGGAGTGTGGCAAGCAGGACAAGAGACATTGTTCTGCCTCTTTATTCAGCTCTGGTGAAACCCCACCTACAATACTGTGCCCAGTTTTGGTGTCCCCATCCTAAGAAGGACACAGAGTTGTTGGAGCACATTCAGAGTAAGGCCACAGAGATCACTCAATGGCTGTAAGTCTTGCCATGATGATAGGTTGAGGGAGGTGGAATTGTTCAGCCTGGAGAAAACAAGACTCTGGGGGACCTTAGAATTGCTTTCCAATACCTGAAGTAATCCTACAGGATGGCTAGAGAGGAACTTTCATGATGATGTCTAGCAACAGGTCAAGGAGGAACAGCTTGAAGCTGAGGGAGAGTAAGACTTAGACTGGATCTTAGGAAGAAGTGCTTAAATATGAGGGAAAGAATCTGGAACAGGTTGCCCAGAGAGGTTGTGGACACCTCCTCCCTGAGGGTGTTCAAGGCCAGCTTCAATGAGGCCTTGACCAGCTGAGTCTAATCGAGAGGTGTCCCTATCCATGGTGGGAAGGTTGGAGTAGACGATCTCCAAAGACCTTTTCAACCTTAATCATTCTATAAGTCAATGATAAAATCATCAAGTCCAGCATCTTACATGGCTTTTAAATCCCTGCAGGGATGGAGACTCTACTACCACTCTGAGCAGCCTCTTCCAGGGCTTGACAACCTTTTTAGGGAAGAACTTGCTCCTCATG
Organism: Pogoniulus pusillus; assembly: GCF_015220805.1. Lineage (NCBI taxonomy): Eukaryota > Metazoa > Chordata > Aves > Piciformes > Lybiidae > Pogoniulus > Pogoniulus pusillus. Next base: position 38,183,989 of record NC_087309.1, read on the forward strand.
CTCAACTAAAACCTTCCTTAGCACAATTCAGGCTGTTTGTTCTTGTTCTATTGCTTGTTACCTGGGAGAAGAGATGAACCCCCATGTGGCTCCAAGTTTTTTCCAGGGTGCTGGAGAGTGAGAAGATTTGCCCTCGGTCCCCTTTTATCCAATCTTAACAACTCCAATTCCCTCATCTGATCTTCATGAGTTGTGCTCTATGCATCTCACCAGCTTCAATGCCCTTCTTTGGACACTTGTCTGGAGTTTGATAATATAGATATAATGAGGCTGAAAAAATAAAATATTTACTCTTTTAATACACCAGTCTTGTGGTGGGCTTATTTTGGACACGTTTGTGGGGGTGCAGAAGTGAGACAGCCTTGACCTACCAGACACTTATAAAACAGGAGCACCTAAGTAAGCCATTAGTCTAGACCAGGAAACTTGTCCTTTTTGGTAATTCTTATGGGCCTGATCATCTTAGATGTCACCCTGAATATTGTTGCATAAACAATATATGGATTGAAGAGAACTGCAGGCTTGTTTTCCAATATCACATGCGATGGATTTATTACCTGAATGAACAGGATTTACCATGCTATTGGAAGATCCTCCTTAACATGAGTTTCCTGTTCCAACTCACTGACTTTACTACACTCTAACTTTGGTTGTTTATTTTATTTGTAATATTAACTGATTCTCTTTACAGGTAGAATATATTCATAAGGGGAAAAAAAAGATATTTTTGAGAAAACACTGAAGGATTCATAATTTTCAGAAAGATTATTAACAATTGACTGGAGATTAAATGCTGAACATCTGTCTGACTGCTGCTACTCAGTTAAACCTCATATGCTATTGACTAACAGGGCAGAACTTTCATAACTTGTGTTGCACCCAATCTGTCCATATAGATGGATCATTATAATTTTGGGGACAATTTGATGTAAGTAATATTTCAAATATTTGAATTGCTTTGATCCTCCTCCTACTGTGCTTTTTTGTTCATTTGGGTTTTGTTATTTCAGTTTTGTGTGTGTGTGTTTATGTGCTTAGCTTAATAGTGTTTAGTGGTGCATATGTTTATAGAAACCTGTTTTGGGGAGATATATATATATATATATATATGTGAACATATAAATACAACTTCCATCCATGTTATATCAGACTTTTATGCATTTGTTGAGTCAGATAATTAAAACAGGGTCGTGTGTTGTCTGATCAATACTGTATTTTGAAAGTTAAACATGAAACTTTAATACATGCAACAAACTAGCATTAAGAGATTATAGTAGTTTTGAGAGCTCTAGTTAAATAGCTAAAATGCTCAAATAGAGCATTAACTCACCAGAGGTGTACATCAACATAATAGGAGTCAGAATTAGTTTCTTGGAATAATTGGTGGTAATTATTCTGTTTGTTGTAGAGTCTGTAACTCCTCATAGAATATTTAAATGGTTGATGGTCATCCTATTTACTGTCTAGTTCACAAGGAAGGGATGTGTCAATGTTATACAGTAAGATTTAATTCCTCCTCCTGATGAATTACTTTTTTTGTGGGTAAAGGAGGACAAAAGCCTTCAAAACCACAAAGATTTTTTTTTCTGGAGTTTTCTTTCCACAGTTACAATTTAATGACCAAATAGCCAGGAGGAATCAGCTAAAATGTGGAATTGTTATTTGGCCTCTGTCACTATCTTTTATTAGGCATTATCTGAAAGCTAGACCAGATGAATGGCTTTTTCCTTTTATGAGAATTAATAAAACTGGGCTGGGCTTGCTGAAATTAGTTTCATAAAGGTCAGATAGATATTCCAAAACAGCTATCCTGATTTGTGCAGAAGGTGCTCACAACTTACATCTAGGAAAACAGTGCAAATATCCAAAGGCTGTATTTTAAAATCATTAGTTTTTACTAATCTTTAACTTGTTTATTGCATATCTTCAGAAGAAAATTCTGAAAAGCAATGATAATAATAGCAGTAGTATTTCATTATAATATTGGTAACATTTATTATTCCGTACCATTCAGCATTGTTTTATTTAAAATCCATGCATTAAATGTGGCAGTTGGAATCATGCATAATTAGGTTAATTTATGAGGGGGGATCCTTAAATCACCTTTTTCTTTTCAGTCTTGAAATTTTGTCTTACATTCTCAATAATTTATTTTCATTTGGGAAACAGTACTTTGAAATGTACCTTTTATTTTGTGAGTATTTTTAATATATATGCATGTTTGATTTTAAGATCAGTGGGCATTATTGAGTCCACTTTTACTTCAGGTCTAATTATACAGTGGTTGTATATTTGCAGTTAATAAGCTTAGATACTAGGGGAAAAATCAGTGAAAAAGATTACACCACAGATAATTAATAAAAATCAATTAGTTTGTTAATGAGTACTCTGCCATTACCCAAGGTGGTAGAAACCGGCTGGGGAAAAAAGCAACATCCCTGAATAGGACATTTTAGATGCCTGAGTTCTGCTGAGAATTTCAAAGGAAATAACTATAAAAGGCAGCACTACTTGGGTTAAAACTGGCTAAATTTCCTCCTGAGATTGCAGCTCCTCTAGCTAATAAATCTAGTAAAAAAGTGATTCACCTTTAGTGTGTGCTATAAACCATTTTCTGATGCCTTAAGTACATTGCTCACTGCCCTGTATTAAAAACAAAACCCATAGTTGTAAATGTCAATGACCAGGATTGTTAGAGCTTCTGCATCTCCTCGCTTTAGTGTAAAAGCTGGAAACACCCATTACCTCTTAGATGACTTTAGGATAACATTTTGCATTCAGATATATAAATGGCATAAAGTCAAACACGATCTGACAGAGAACACAAAATGCCTTCAAATAGTCCTTGGATTAAATGGAAAAGTTCAATGGCAATGCTTATCCATTAGCAAGCATACTTTTGTAACACGAAATCTACACTTTTTCATCGTCTCTTCTGTTTTGTCTCTACGCTGTTGTCTTTACGCTCTACACTCTAATCTGTGCTTAATTTAATCAAAGTCTATGCAGAATTGAAAACTAACTAAATTAATTATGATCTTTACACATATAGCTGAACATGTAAATTATTATTGATACCTTTGATGGTTATCTCTGGAAAGAAGTAGGTTTTTCTGTGACAGGAAGGAGGGGAAGGAACTTGGATTTGGTATCATTGTATATAATTCAGGTTTTATTATTCTTATCAGAAGGCAATGGAAAATAAACACATGTAAAAAGTTAAAATATTGATGCTATCAAAGGTCAAACTCTCTGTAATGGTCAGTACAGATGTATGCCATAATAGAAGATTTCCTGTGCTTTTAGTTGCCACCAAAGGTTGTAAACCCTTGCTCTAAGGAATATTTTCTTAGTGAGAAGAGAAACTCTTTTGTTACATACAGAAGAGATAAGAGGTTGATAAATACAGTATTTCCATGTAAATATAGTGCTACAGCAAATATAGTGCTATTTATTTAATATAGTCCCAAGCATACAGTTGTCATCCTCATTTAGGAAACTTACCATGGAGCTCTTCATGAGGAAGGTGCGCTGAATGTCATGTGAGCTGAATGGCTCAAAGTCCTAATGGATGGCTTTTGAAACTCAGTTTGCTTACATAAGCAATGTCTTTTTAAAGTTTTCAGATTATATAATGGAGACACAAAGATCATTTCCTGCTTTTGAACAACTGGAAAGACATTACAATGATTAAAATCCGGTCTTGGACTCAGAGATTGTTTTATATACTGCTGATGTTCTGTTTGCTTTTTCTTCTTCTTCTTTTTTTTTTTTTTTGTTTGTTTTTGTTTTTTGTTTTGTTGTTCCTGTGTGCATTGGTTTTATGTCTATAATATGAGGATTACAACAGCTGTCTTTGAAAACAGGTAACACAAACTCTTTCATATAATTAAATTGTGTTCAAAAGAAGTCTTTATTCTCTGTTCTGTCTTGACACTGTTATCTCAAATCTGATGAGTTCTTAAACATTACAGGACAGATTCGTTGTTTTATATGACCATGAATTGTCTGAATGACCTTTTAAAAATTGCTGTCTATTTAAACACATAAGCCCAACAGATAAAATACTGTGGGCAAAGCTTCCTCATTACACTGCCATGACAAGTATTTTCTCATTAAACTGTGTACTTATGGCAGGTAAAAGCTGTCAGAATGTAATCTTTGTGTCAAGTTAGAGGTTCAGACAAGGTGCATACTTATAAGGAGCAGAAAAGTTCCATATTTACATAATTATCTCAATTTCCATATAAAACATCTCAATTTTGAAGAACATGTGCCAGGCTGGTTGCTTTTCTTGTTTAACACATCACAGAAGCAGTGGAGAGTTGTGAGTGATAGTGATCTTGCAAATACACTGTACCTTTAACACTTGTAGTGGTAGAGTTAAATTTTCCATTTTTAACCTCCAGTAATCTAGCATCAATAGACTTCTTTAATGCAATTCTTGGCACTCATTAACCCTTGATTACCTTTCCATCAACCAGCAGGAGCAAGTCCTTGGCACTTATTAGCTATTGATAACTATCTAAAGGCGAGTGAGGTATAGAACCTCATGTTATTAGATATTGTCTGTTGAAGCCTTAGGAGTTACCAAGATGAAAATGTGCAACAGAATGCATTAAGCAGCCACTCTGTCCTCAGCCTGTAGTGTGCTTGGGGTTGTTGTGGCCAAAATGTAGAACCCTGCACTTGGCTTTGTTAAATCTCAACACCTTGGCCTCTGCCCACCCATCACATTCATTGAAAGGTTATGTCTTCAATTGAAAGTTGGATCTTGTCTTGTTTTGGTAAATAACAATAATGAATGGCAACTTTATGGATTTTAATTTGAGAATCTTGATATCTCTGTCATGCTTTATTGATGGGAATCACTGCTCTGGATATAAACAAAATCATAAGGCAAACTGACTGCTTTGAAGGAGAATGTTTGAGAGTTGAGGAGCACAGAAGTGTGGGAGTTACAAGGGGAAAAGTGATGCACCATGAGCACATATTATAGTTGCATTTTCCTGGACGTGGAAAACTACTTTCTTTTGTTTATTCAGCGCTATTAAATTTGATCATGGTGGTACAGTAAAATGAGTGAAAAATATTTTGTTCTGGTATGGAGATGCCAAATTTGGGGCGTCTGGAGATACACTGCTCACTTTTCAAGAATCTGTGGTAGAGCTGAGGCTAGGAGTCGTGAGAGACAACAGTGTGAGTTTTGCTTCTGGTGATGTGCCAAGGGTCTAGAAAGAAAGGCTGGAAAGTGGATAAAGAGTAAAATAGATTAAAATGACAACTCATGAATCTTTGAGCTTTTTCATCTTTAAGCTGCAAAAATAATGAACTACTAATTTTTACCTATTGTTGTGTACTGGGAGTCTTTTTTACACCATATGATCCTTATGAATCTCACATTCTCCAACAGAGACAATACCAACTTTGAACTCTTTTGGAGAACTGTGGATTGATATTTCAAAGGATAAATCAAGACAGAGCTTTCATCGGTTAAAATAAAATAAACTTGTGCAGCATTTTAATCATGATATGTGGAAGATGAAAGTTCAGAGCCCTTGTCTGAACCAAGCAGCACTAAAATTCATTTTAATTCTGGTGTTTTTCTTACATCAGATGTCTGCTATATGTGTCTGTTGGGCAGGGAGTTTGGGGCATTAGTGGCAAATACACAAGTGATGGGAATGCTGGAAAATCTTATCCTGTGCCTAAGGAAAGACTGATCAAACTTACACATTATCTGCTCAGAAATTAGTTTTGACATCTGAGAAACACTATGCTGAATACATTTGCAATTCTTCTCTAGAGACAGATGAATTTTAATTGCTACACAGTACTTCAAACCTAGAATTGTGGTTAGCACCATCTAAACAAGTAAGACAAGTATTTTCCATGTTGGTATAGAGCACATTGAAAATCTGCAGAAGAGTATCTTATGGTTATTTAGAAGACCATTGATCTTTTTCATTTATTATTAGTCATCAGTTTACCAGTTTTGCAATAAAAGTTTAATTCTTCTGCTTTTTTCATAGTTTTTTTTTCTCATGTATATTGCTCTGTGCTGTTCTTTTTCTCCCTCTGTCACCGTCCTTCACTTCAAACACAGGAGAAGCAGCTTCCTCAAAGTGGCTTGGTAATCCCACATTTTCAAACCTGAAGTACTGCAGTATAACCTGTGTGCAGTTGAGTCCTAGGTCTCCCATACACAAGGACTTCTATTTTTCTTTTATTTAGCACTGATTTGTGAGTTTTTATAAAGTGATAAATGTGCTTGAAATAATAAGTGTTCTACTGGCCTTCACTGGTTTTGTGCTGCCACTATACTTCGTCAGACATTGGATCTCTGTAAGATAAAGTTGAATGTACAAAGACACTGGGCTCAGGATTAACAGAAATATGTCCATTAACGAAGAGCGAAGCTACACCTGGGCAAAGAAAAGACTACAGCAGCATTTGTACAAACTGACTTGTACAGAAATTGCTTGTGGGTTCTCCAGCTGCAGGTGAGATTGCATAGAATTCTGGTTACATCAATGTATTAAGATATAGCAGAAATTAAAATGAAATCAGGACAAGAAAAGGTAAAGTGGAAGATTTTGCTATTAGGCCATTGCTTTGATCATGAGGTTTCAAATATATCTAACACCCTACATCTGTGAGGCTGTATTAAAAGGTTAATGAAGTTTTATACCTTTTTGAACTTATTATAAGTAAATTGCTGTCTCAGCAAATATAAGGAATTTAGCACTTTGTGATATATCAAGAAGCTGGTATTGTGGAAAAAAAAAGACTTGGAATTCATAGAATTTACTTTTAAATATATCTTAATACAGTTCTTAGAGGAGTAACATGTTAATGCCATTAAAAAAGGACTGCACAAAACTCTTCATATTCCTGGGGGTGAGGGGTGTGGGGAGGTGGAAATTTTTTATCAAAGAACGAAAATAAAAAAAAAAAAAGAAACTTTTATGTTTGGGCAACTGCAGTGCAGTGATTTATCCACAGTTTATAGACCTCAGCAGCAAATGCTCATCCTTTTAATGGTTTCAGCAAGACAACTGGTTTGCATCAGGCTCGTATCATAAGACTATGCATGTAATAGTGATACTGTCATGTGTTAAATGAGCATAGCTTGAAGTATTATTTTTTTAAAAATTGAAAGGTTGTGGCAGTAATAAAAAGGTTGAATGGTAATGTCTCTAATTGAACAGTAAGGCCTCTTTCCTATTAAGTCACTCTTTCATCTGTCTTTTTAATTATTTCATTATCATTTTGTACTGTAGTTCACAATGAAATGACCATTTGTGTTTAAGTGAAAGCTAATTATTAGGACTGAATTATTGTGCAGTTTATTGATCCCTATGGTGGATTAAGGGCTTTAAGTTCGTCTAGACAGAATAGTTAGCAAAATGACAAAAGGAAACATATAAGACCCTTGGGAAGAATCCCTACGCTCCATAAGCAATTAATGCCTGCCAGGTAATAGAATTTAAGTTTATACTAAATCCAGCAGTGCTTTGACATTTCAACTGCCTTATAAACACATTAGTCTAACGAATTAAGACTTATGAATTGTGTTGATACACAAGCAGGAATAGTTGCAAATGCAGGCTATTTTTAGCACCCCTCCCCCCAAGTGAATGAAAAATAGATAATTTTCTTTCTGAATTTGATGAAAAATGAAATATGTTCTGTATAATGTTTATCTCTGCTCCCTGATGATGGATGTATATTAACAATTTCCATTTCCCAAAGAACACTAATCTCTCTTATGGCTGTGAAAAGTATGCAGTGATAGATAAACCAAGGGAAAAAAAAAAAAAATTAAACCCCCAACCAAACACAGTACTGCTGAGTAAGAAGCCAAACAGGTCATTCATCTCCATCCAGCACTGGGCAAGGTTAAAAGCGATCTGTCATTATCTTGATGAGCAAGCTACAGCTTGTGTTAAGTATATAGCCTTTTGCTGTTATTTATAAGAACGTGTCCTTGAATGGACTATGAACAGATCACAGAGTGGCTTTACTGGGTGCTCTTTTCTTATGTGACTTTTTGTCCATAAGAGCTGATTTTTCAAAGTCTTCTAGGCAACACGCCAACCCACAGATCCGTTCAAAGGAAACAAGATGTCTTTTAACTGCATGTTACAGTCTTAGGACTTTACTTCAAATACTTTATGTAAAAATTTCTAGTTAGTCATACTGATATTCCCTTTTCTGGAATTATTACTTTGAAAAGTCATTACTTTTTTCTTTTTTTTCCCCCTTAAATCTGAAAAGACAAACGCTGGAGAAGACTGGTAAAATGTAGATCTCTAAGTAGGACATAGGATCAACTTAGGTGATGGAAGCTCCCTCCCTGATTTTCTTTGTGGCTTGCTCACAACACCATGCAGTTGAACTGTCATAGTTTTTTTGTTTAAGAGCATGACAGATTCAGATTATTTTACTCTTTCTTTGAAGGGAGATTGTGGCCAGGAGGAGGTTGCTCTCTTCTCTCAGGTGGCCAGCACCAGAACGAGAGGACACAGCCTCAGGCTGTGTCAGGGGAGATTTAGGCTCGAGGTGAGGAGAAAGTTCTTCACTGAGAGAGTCATTGGACACTGGAATGGGCTGCCTGGGGAGGTGGTGGAGTCGCCATCCCTGGAGCTGTTCAAGGCAAGATTGGACGTGGCACTTGGTGCCATGGTCTAGCCTTGAGCTCTGTGGTAAATGGTTGGACTTGATGATCTGTGAGGTCTCTTCCAACCCTGATGATATTGTGATACTGTGATACTGTGAAAAAATGCAGTAAAATTGCTGAATTGGAGAGGAATACAGAAAAGTTATATTTAAAAGATGTGCAGGAGAAAATGGCATACGAGAGTCCATAACACCTAATACAGGTACAGGATACATGAGAATTCCCCCAAAACCTTCCCCACAACCAAGCTAAACCACCAAAACCCCAGTGCTCCTTTTTTCCCCCTCCATTGTCTCCTATTTAGGCCCAAGCAGGCCTGAATTGTGCAGCTGGAAATTGCACCATTGAAGTCCACAGGCAAGGTTTACACCTATATATTTACTTGGATAAGAATCCCTCTGGAGACCTAAAAGGAAGGGAGAAAAGAGAGAGAGATGACTTTGCTGCTCACTTACAAAGTGTCAGCAGGATTATGGGATCAAATAACAAAATTACAATATCTGGGAACACCCAAGTTCATCCTTTGGGACAGACTTGGCTCTGTGGTCTTCTTAAGGGAACCTGGGACCCCTCAAACCCCTCAAAGACATGCTAAGAGACCTGCATGGTTGAATAAGGAGCTCCTAAAGGAAATCTCAGGGAAGAAGGGATTGGTCACTTGGGAGAACTATAGAGAAATAGTCAGGGCTTGTAGGAAAGCAACAAGGAAGGCCAAAGCCCTCTTGGAACTGAAGCTGGCAAAGGAAGTAAAACAGAACAAGAAGGGCTTCTTCAAATACATCAGTAGGAAAAGGAAGAACAAGGAAGGTGTGGGGGCACTACTGAAGCAGGAGGCAGCCTTGATAACTGAGAATGCAGAGAAGGCAGAGTTGCTGAATGCCTTCTTTGCTTCAGTCTTTACACCTGAGGCTGAACTCTTCTATGTTCTCCAGACCCTGTATGAAGGAGGAGAAGCCTGGAGGAGGGAATGCTCCCCACTGGTCAGTGAAGACTGGGTTAGGGATCAGTTATACAAATTAAACATTAACAAGTCCATGAGCCCTCATGAAATGCACCCAAGGGTGCTGAGAGAGCTGGCTGATATCACTCTACCATTCTCCATCATCATTGCCAAATCATGGCAGACAGGAGATGTGCCTGAGGACTGGAGGAGAGCCAATGGCACTCCAGTTTTCAAAAAGGGCAAGAAAGAGGTTCCAGGAATCTATAGACCAGTCAGCCTCACCTCCAGCCCTGGAAAAAATGATGGAGCACCTCCTGCTGGAGGGCATCTCAAGACATTTGGAAGAGAAGAAGATTATCAGGGGCAGTCAGCATGGATTTACCAAAGGGAAGTCATGCTTAAATAACCTGATAGCATTTTATGATGCTGTAACTGAATGGGTAGATTCAGGGAAACCAGTGGATGTAGTCTACCTTGACCTTGGCAAGGCCTTTGACACCATCTCCCAGGACATTGTAGTGAGCAAGCTGAGGAAGTGTGAGATGGAAGAGTAGACAGTGAGGTGGGTTAGGAACTGGTTGCAAGATAGATTTCAGAGGGTGGTGATCAATGGTGCCAGGTCCATCTGGAGAGCTGTGACTAGTGGTGTCCCCCAGGGATCAGTGCTGGTGCCAGTCCTGTTCAACATCTTCAACAATGACATTGATGAGGGCAGAGTGTCTGCTCAATAAGTTTGCTGATGACACCAAGCTGAGAGGCTTGGCTGATACAGCTAAAGGCTGTGTGGCCATCCAGAGAGCCCTGGGCAGGCTGGAGAGCTGGGCACAGAGGAACCAGATGAAGTTCAACAAGGACAAGTGCAGAGTCCTGCATCTAGGGAGGAATAGCAAACTCCGTCAGTACAGGCTGGGAGGTGATCTGCTGGAAAGCAGTCCTGTGGGGAGGGACCTGGGGGTCCTGGTGGATAACAGTTATCCATGGCACAGCAATGTGCCCTTGTGGCCAAGAAAGCCAATGGGATCCTGGGGTGTATTAGGAGGAGTATGTCCAGCAGATCAAGGGAAGTTCTGCTCCCCCTCTACCCTGTCCTGGTGAGACCTCATCCTGAATACTGTGTTCAGTTTTGGGGTCCCCAGTTTAAGAGGGACAAGGATCTGCTGGAGAGGGTCCAGCATAGGGCTAGGAGGATGATTAGGGGACTACAGGGCATGTCTTATGAGGAGAGGATGAGGGACCTGGGGCTTTTTAGTCTGGAGAAGAGAAGACTTAGAGTTTGGTAAATGTTTATTAGTATCTGAAGGCTGGCCAGGAGCCGGGGGACAGGCTCTGCTCACTTGTTCCCTGGGATAGGACAAGAAGCAATGGATGTAAATTGCAGCAAAAGAGGTTCTGCCTCAACACAAGAGGGAACTTCTTTACTGTAAGGGTTACAGAGCACTGGAATGTGCTCCCCAGAGAGGTTGTGGAATCTCCTTCTCTGGAGACTTTCAAGGCCTGTCTGGATGTGTTCCTCTGTGATCTGTGTTAGATAGTATTGTCCTGCTCTGGCAGGCGTTTTGGACTCAATGATCTCTTTGTGTCCCTTCCAACCTATCCTATGATCCTATGAAACCACCCAAAACCCCCAAACAAACCAAAATCACCTCCAAAGCAACAATAATAACAACAAATAAGACAAAGATTTTTTTTTTAATAGTCATATGGTCTATTGTCTTGTTTTTGATTTAGTTAAACTTCACTTCTAAATCTTACTTTTGTTGTAATTAATGTAAAAAGTACTAAAACTATGCTTGGAGTGTAATATTTGGTAATTTTTGGAAGAATTATGTGATCTTGATTTCAGTTTTCTTTTTTAATTTGTTTATTTTATTTGAAGAGGGACATTAATAAAAGCTGTGTAAATAAGAAATTACTAGCAGGTCTCCTAGAGATAATCACAGAATCACAGAATGGCAAGAGCTAGAAGGGACCTTGAAAGATCATCTAGTCCAACACCCTGGCCAGAGCAGGCTCACCTATACCAGATCACACAAGAACATGTTCAGACAGGTTTTGAATATCTCCAGAGAAGGAGACTCCACAATCCTTCTGGGCAGCCTGTTCCCATGATGTGTCACTCTCACAGTGAAAAAAAAATCCTCCTCATATTTACATGAAACTTTGTGTGCCTCAACTTCCACCCATTGCCCTTTGTCCTGTCGTTGGGCATCACCAAACAGAGCCTTGTTTCATCCTCCTGGCACTCACCCTTTACATATCTATAAACATGAACGAGGTCACCTCTCAGACTCCTCTTGTCCAAGCTAAAGAGCCCCAGCTCCCTCAGGCTCATCTTGTAAGTGAGATGTTCCATTTTCTTAATCATCTTGATGGCTCTGCACTGAACTCTCACAAGCAGTTCTATGTCTCTTTCAACCTGGGGAGCCCAGAACTGGGTGGAGTACTCCAGCTGCAGTTTCGCCAGGGCAAAATAGAAGGGCAGGAGAACCTCCATTGACCTACTAGCCACATCCCTTCTAATACACCCCTGAATGACATTGGCCCTCCTGGCCACAAGAGCACACTTATGGCTTGTGGTCAACCTCCAATCAGCTAAGATCCCAAGATCCTTATCTCCTTTGCTACCTTCCAACAGGTCAGTCCCCAACTGATACTGATACATGAGGTTGATCTTTCCATATAGATGTTCAGATTACTCAACTTTTTCTTAACCCAGTGTGGTGGAGGGGCATCAGCCCCAAAACTGAGGCCTCTCTATGCCTCTACATGCCTTGACATGTTTTTCTGCCAGGACCCACGAGGCAGTAAACAGGTTGTGTAACACACACACACCCAGCCCATGTACCCCTGGGGTCCGCCCAGGTGATCCCCTATTGGGAAGGTCCAGGCAAACAGCTACTGCCTATTAAGGTAAGGTTTGGCTTACTGCCAGCCTGATTGGTCACTTTAGATGGTCAAATGAGCCACGAATCTCAGCTCAGAGTCTGTGAAGAGGGGTGCAAAAGAGCAACACATGGTCAGACTGTTCAGAGCCTTCAGAGCATTCAGACTTAGAGGTCCAAGCTCAGCTCTCTGATCCATATAGCAGCACCCTGCTGCCCTGACCTGCTTGCATGGCCTAGACACAGGATCAGGCCTCACTTGCAAACATTACTGAGGCTTAGACCTCTTGCATTGATCTCAAGGCGCAGTTAAGCTGTCTGCAAACCCTTTGAGAAGCAGAGCGCATGCACGCCTGCACTTCATACATATATGGGGAGCTGAGAGCCCCCTGCCTAAGCCTAGAGCAGCTGTACATACTGGCTTGCTGCCTTGCATTTATCTACGGAGCTCAAGTCTCCCTGCAGCATGGCATAGACCCTGCGTGCCAGCTGTTCTGTAAACCTGGAAAGATCCAGGCCCAGCAGACCCTCAGTCTGCAAACCTACAAACACAGCCTGCTAGCTGTGAGACGACTGTCAGAAACTAAAAGCTGCACGGACAGATCCTTCTCCGGCACCTGGAAACACTGCCAGCTGATCATCCCTGGACACACACAGCATCCAGAAGCTGCAGCACCAAGGCAGAGACCACTTCACTTCAGGAGAGAAGGTCAGAGAAATCCTGTTTACCCCAGAGACTGGGAATCTTATCATTCTCCTGCAAGCCAGGATAGACTGCAGCTTTACCAAGACCCCAAATACTGGGCATACGCTGTGATAGGATCCTGGGAGGGTGATTAATGATTAATACTTGAGAGCAACATATTTAAGCAAGCTTTAATTCCTTTGTAAAGTAAGTTACCTCTGCCTGAAGAGCAGACACAGTTTCAGCCCTTACTGGGCAAACAGCATAGTTGTTAAGAGGCATTAAGCCTAAGGGAATCTTTCTCACTGTCTATAGTTGCTGATAATTTAATATTTCCTTTTAATAATCAATCCCTGTAAATGCATCCCAAGCTGTTTTCATAAACTTGCACTACGAACCTGATTTCATAGTGGTTGGGGGTGGCACAAATTTGTAAATATTAATTTTAATAAATAATTTTATAAAAAAAATAATACCACCTCAAATTAATTTCTCACCTCCCCCTAACAGAGGAGGAATAAGAGAAACCCCTCCATGACATCCAGTCCTCATCAACCAGGGAAGACTCCTTTGCCATGCTTTCCTCTGGTGTTTCAGGTGTCAGAGGCTCCAGAGGACAGTCTCCAGCAGTAGAGGAAATAAAAAAAAGTAAAAAGAAAGAACTATGTATTTTGTTAAATTCTGAGTGTTTGGTTAAAGAGAGAGTAAAAAAAGACAAACTGATATTAAATTATTTAAACGAAGAAATTGTCTATTAGATAATAAATTTATCCATTGCAGGAAATATTCTGCTCATTCTGGCTTTGCACAGGATCTCTGTGAATTAACCTTATGAAGTTTCACTGAAGGAGATTTTCCAGAGTGAAAAGCAAAGGAGTGAGAAAGCACCATAAAATTGGTTAATTTTGTATTGGCAACATGTCCACCCTCAGGGAAGAGTCTACATTTCTATGCAATGGCCAAGGCAGACCAAGGATTGAACAATGGTGAAAAGACTCTTCCAATCTACCAAATTATTCAAAGGAAATAGCATGTAAAGGGGTGTAAATTTAAGATTGCTTTCTTGTCAGTGTTCAACATATTTTAAAAAGCTAATGATTTGAATAGCCTGAAGGGTAGTGGCTATCACCAATGAGGAATAAATGGGGCAAGAGTGTGTCTTGAGGAGAAGAGCCTGCCCTTAAGTGTCTTTTATCTGGTAAGAGTGCAAAGATCACCTCTTCATCTGTAGCAAAGTATTGGCTACCTGTCTAGTATGTGTTAGACAAGCTGAATCAAAATGAGAAACTTCTATTACATGACTTAAAACTAGCTTGAACACATTCTTTTCATTGTAGAATAACAGATAGCTTGTTTTCCAATTTATGTGAGAGCTGAGGCACACCACAAGTTTAATCTATAAACCTAATAAGGGGCTATGATGATGTTGATGGGCCTGGGCTACCTCTGTGAGGATGAAAGGTTAAGAGACCTGGGACCGTTTAGACTGCAGAAATGTAGACTGAAATTTGGGGATCTTCTCAATGCTAAGAAAGAGCTAAAGGGTGTAGGGCAAGAGGATTGGAACTGACTCTTTACAGTAACTCCCAGTGACAGGGTAATGGGCAATAGGAACAAACTGGAAACCAGGAGGTTCCATCTGCACTGGAGGAGATATGTCTTTACTGTGAGGCTGATGCAGTCCTGAAGCAGGATGACTAGTTTGTAAAGTCTCTTTCTCTGGAGAGATTGCAAACCCGTGTGAACATTGTGAAGTCGCTCAGCATGAGAGAGGTGAGAGCCTGGAATGGGTTGCCCAGGGAGGTGGTTGAGGCCCTGTCCCTGAAGGTGTTTAATGCCAGGCTGGATGAGACTCTGGCCATTCTGATCTAGGGTAGGGTGTCCCTGCCCATGGCAGGGCGGTTGGAATTAGGTGATACTTGTGGTTCCTTCCAACCCTGACTGATTCTATGATTCTATGACTATAATCCTGGGAAACCTGATGTAGGTGACCCTGCTTTGTCAGAGGAATTGGACTAGATAATCTCCAGAGGTCCCCCCCAACATGCTATGATCATGCAGTAGTTGTCTCTTGTACAACATGTACTCATTCCCCCAATTATCAGCAGCAGTTTAACTTTTGTTTCATGTTAAAAAAGACATGGACTATTAAATGTTTGAGAGCAAAGCCAAGGAGACTACTGAGGTGACTGCTGCCGAATTAAGATCTTGAGCAAGTTAATTCTGCTTTGTGCACCTCTTCTGCCACAGAGATGTTTTGAAATTTGTTTGTTTGTTTATTTATTTATTTAAAGTAGAAAATCTCCCAAATGCTGTGTGACTGTCAAATGCTCATTAAATACTTTTTAGTTCGATACTGCACTTGTTTTGGCATCACCAAAACATCCCAAACATGATTGCTGTTCTCCATACTACTCTGGTTTTTACTGGCTTAACAAGCTATAAGGTCAGCTGAGCCATTGTATCTAGTGAGTTGTTAATTCCAGCCTTCCTCCCTCTGTGTGAAGAGAATATGGACTATTTATATTAGTGTGCTGAATATGCCCTGTTTGCTAACTGTCCAACCATGCAATGCCTTTCATTATTGAATCTTGTCCCTGAAATGAATATGATAAAAGACATTCTGGCTGATGGGCTTGGATTAACAATGAACCTAGTAATTGTCCGGAAATATATATTTAATTCATAAAAAGTCTTAAATCATGATATAATGATGGGGAGGTTTTTAAAAGAAAATGAAATACTAGTAATCACAAAATAATTGAGAATGTTTGAATGATTATTTTTCCTGACAGTATAAAACTTCACACCATTTCTTTGCTGACGTGTATAATTTTCATTACATTCATGCACATAAATTAAAATTAATTTATATAGCAATTTTTCTAGAAAGCAGCCTCAGCTACAATGGTAGGTTAGGGGAATGAAAATAACACATTGAGGCCTGTTTTTTTTTAAGAGAATTAATTTTTTTATGGAATTAATATAGCACATCACACAATAGCACATAATACAATTAGGCATAGTAGATGAAATTAAGGTGAGGGAGATTAATGCTGGCTGTATATTTAAAAAGAAGAAAGGAAAATCACCATCTCAAATTAGGTTTTGGAATGTTCTCACAGTGAGCATTTTTGAACTTGTGATACTTGTGATATTTCTGTTCCACTGAGAAATCTCATTTATGAACCAAATATTTTCTTCTCAGTACGTGGAGGTCCTGCAAATCATGGAATCATAAAATGGTTTAGATTGGAAGGGACTATAAAGATCATTCAGATCCAATTCCTCTGCTGTGGATCAATACACCTTCCACAGGTCCAGGTTGCTCAAGGCCTTACTCCTCATCCAGCCTGGCCTTGAATACCTCCAGGGAGGGGGGACATCCAAAACCTGCCTGGACAAACTGTTCTTGTGTCTCACTACTCTCACTGTAAAGAGTCTAAATCTACCCTCTTACATTTTAAATCTTATCCATTGGTCTTTAATCCATTCTATATCCTAAATTACTCATAAACTCATCTCTGAACAATTTGGGCTTAAATCTCCTCCCAACACTTTGAACTGAGACTACTGATGTTTCTGTGAGCAGTGGAAGTTGTTGAGTTCTGATTTGATGACCTGACCATGCAGCTTCATCCAAGCCAGGACAATCAATTTATCCAAAGAACTGCAATCTGCTTCTTTCCTGTAAATGGTTTTATAAAGTGTCTGATTTGGATTTTTTTTTTTTTTTTGGCTCTACTCAGCAATGGAATGTCAATGCAGGAGTGTGATAAATCCAGACCCTTTTGGCTTTCTTAATCTTCTTGAGATGAATTGAAACTCACTTGTCTATGAGGCAGAAGTTTTATACTTTCTCATGCTTTGTTTTTCATGGAGAACACTCAGAAGACTCTTCAAATCTACAAATTTTGCCTAAAACAATCAACTCATTCTATTACTATCATCAATAACTTAGTCCTTCTTGAACAGCCCAATGACTTAAAATATTTCCAAGAGCTCCAGGTGAAGTATCTCTTATCATCACAGGAGTTCTTAAGCCACATGTATTGGAGTTATTTCATGAAAGAAAATTGTTAAATAGGTGGAATAAATGCCTTCAGTTGTGAACAAGCAGAAAACTGCTCAATTTCAAATGTCTTCCCTGCTGCTCATTGAGCCTTAAAATAGGGATTTATCCTGGACTGCCTTCTAAGTTGTAATTGTCATTACAGCATCCTGCTCATTCCAATGCTTATACTCAAAGTATTCTGCCAGAATTAGCCTTCCTTCTTGTTGTGGAGGGGAAATTAATTGATGCAAGATGATACTTTCCAAAATTAATGTTTATTCATTTTGCTATTCAGAATTCTTGCCACCCCTCACCACTAATTTTAATAATATTTCAGTTCTTACCATAGTTATGGAAACATCCTATGGATAATATCCACATCTAATATAACCAGCAAAATATATAAATATCAACTGAACTGGAAGAGACTATTCCTGCAGTCAATGCTGCTTGTGGTCAATGTGCCATTTGCCCAGCAGATGGGCTCAAGCTCTTTCTGCTCTATGGCAGAAGGCAGTAGAGAATTACAGAGAGACATTTAAGCATTTACTCACAGATTATTATTATTATTACCCTCGTGGGGGCTAGCCACAGTGCCCAAATGCTTTCAGGGGACTCTGTCTTGTTGGATGTTGAGACTTGAATCTTCCTGGCTTCTGGGCAAAGGACACAGACAATCTCTGAACTTGTTCTCCTGGCTTCTTCTGGACGATCTGTATATATGTCCAGGAATTCTAGGCAAGACCTTCAGGTGAAGAAGGCAGATGTTGTGCAGTCTCAGCACGATGTCACACTGGCCACACAGGCCGATTGCGTGCAGACATCCAGGGTCTGCTCCTGGTAACTCGCAGCAGTGGAGTTTACCAGGCAAGCAATAAGGCAGTGTGCAATAGCAGTACAGCTGAGCACAGCAGAGAGCATGGCAAAGAGCAGGAAAGAAAAGCAGGTTCTTCATATGCATATCTCCTTTTATCAATGTGGGCTGAGATTAATTGCCCTTTGGACACAAGAATAGCCAATCAGGGTGGCAGTTAGCCAAACCTTACCATCTTAGGCAAAGCCATAGGCTCACTTTTCGCTAATTTGGGAAAAGCAGGGGCCTTGCACTAGGCGGGCACAAGCTAAGTGTATGCACCTTACACTGCAGGACCCTGGGCAGGTCAGGCTCAGAGGCTCCAGGTACTTTGTGTCTGTTTCCTATGCTTGCCTCTCTGGTGGAGCAGAAAAACATGCCTAGGCAAGGCAGGATGTGTATAAGTCTACTTTGGGCCTATGAGACCTACCACAATACTTCATATTAGGGATAAACTCTTTCATATTTAGGTTCCTTTCACTCTCAACTTGATCACTCTGGCAGCCTTCACAATTCATATAAACCAGATTACTTAAAATCTTACAAATCAGAAGGACTGTAGATTATAAAACAACTTTAATTTTTTTTTTTTTTTCTGTAAAGTGCACTTGCTAGCATCTTGGATGATTTGCTTGAATGACAACTTTTAAAAGAATTTTTAATGTATCATGCAGTCATCAAGTCATTAGACTGGAGGTGATGTTTAATGACTGGTAGTGGCTCAGGGTGCAGTCATGGCTTTGACTATGAAGACCTTTATCCAGATATTAAAGCTTTTTCATACTTCTCTCCAAAGACTGGTGAACCCTGTCCCAGTCAGCATTATGGACATAATTGTACTCATATTCTTCTAAAGTTGATGGGACTATCAATCGTGATTGTAGGGTGTTCCTTCAGGCTATCCCTAATCGTAACCCTACTCCTAACCCTAAGCCAAACCCATCCTCTGAAGTTTTCATGCCTATAAGGAAAAAAAAACCACAAAAGTAGTTATTCCTAACACATTGAATCCCAATCAACCTTAGAATTTTTGTGCTCTTCTGCTGCAGGATACTATATATGCCTTAAACTTGAGGGGTTACTGTCTCAAATGATCCCAGTCCTGTTCAATATCTTTATTGATGATCTGGACGAGGGCATTGAGTCCAGCATCAGTAAGTTTGCAGATGACACCAAGCTAGGAGCAGGTGTTGATCTGTTGGAAGGTAGGAGAGCCCTGCAGAGGGACCTGGACAGGCTGGATGGGTGGGCAGAGGCCAATGAGATGAGATTTAACAAGGCCAAGTGCAGGGTTCTGCACTTTGGCCACAACAACCCCAAGCAGCGCTATAGGCTGGGGACTGAGTGGCTGGAGAGCAGCCAGGAGGAAAGGGACCTGGGGGTACTGATAGATAGTAAGCTGAAGATGAGCCAGCAGTGTGCCCAGGTGGCCAAGAGAGCCAATGGCATCCTGGCCTGCATCAGGAACAGTGTGGCCAGCAGGACAAGGGAGGTTATTCTTCCCCTGTACTCAGCACTGGTCAGGCCACACCTTGAGTACTGTGTCCAGTTCTGGGCCCCTCAATTCAAGAAAGATGTTGAGGTACTGGAACATGTCCAGAGAAGGGCAACAAAGCTGGTGAGGGGCCTGGAACACAAATCCTATGAGGAGAGGTTGAGAGAACTGGGCCTGTTTAGCCTGGAGAAGAGGAGGCTCAGGGGTGATCTTATTACTGTCTACAACTACCTGAAGGGACATTGTAGCCAGGTGGGGGTTGGCCTCTTCTCCCAGTTAACCAGCAATAGAACAAGGGGACACAGTCTCAAGTTGTGCCAGGGTAGGTATAGGCTGGATGTTAGGAAGAAGTTTTTCACAGAGAGAGTGATTTCCCATTGGAATGGGCTGCCCAGGGAGGTGGTGGAGGCACCGTCCCTGGGGGTCTTCAAGAAAAGACTGGATGAGGCACTCAGTGCCATGGTCTAGTTGACTGGCTAGGGCTGGGTGATAGGTTGGACTGGATGATCTTTGAGGTCTCTTCCAACCTGGTTGATTCTATGATTCTATGATTAAAAACAAAGCATTTAGCTATGGACATACATAGTCTTTAGGGAAATAAATGGTGTATTACTTCTTAGAAAACAGAATTTGACTGTTTGAAACATTAAAGTGTACTTCATCTTACATTACAAATTTAGGAAATGAATTATGGAAATCTGAGTTTACTCATACTGATAACTTCAGATGCCATGAAACTTTGCAGAAAATAAGACTGTGAGAACTAACTGATCTAGCTAATCTCTTCCAACTGTTAAAATCATGCAGACCTCAGATGACTGTGAAAATTAGGTGCCTACTGCACTGTAACCTCTGTCTGCATTATTAACTAGTGTAAGATTGCATTAGAAATAGGTTGTGCTCTCTCCAAGAGCTGATATGTATTAATTTATCACAGAAGGACAAAAACCTGAGATTATGTTTTGACAAACATTCTAAAGTTTGAATGCAAAATTGAACCTTTTATGCACTTCTTCCTGCAGCATTCCCAACTCTTTATTTTATTTTTTCCCCTTGATTGGATATTCCTCCCAGTGCTTGACTGCTTCACAAGCTGAATAGTCATCCCACCTGTGTCAGTCACAGGATGTTGTTGAGTTCAGTCCTTCTCTTATGCTAAGAAAAGGAAATCTGTGGCAACCATGTATGACACTCGACTGATGAAAAGAGAGCATAACAGAGAAATTGCCTATTGCTCTAAAAGGGATGGATGCTCTTGGCGTCCGACTCTGTAGAGCCACATCTTCCTTGCAGACATACAGCTTAATTTAACACTATGAAGTAGCTCTTTAAAGAGCCATTATTGTGCTGTCAAGCCAAAAAGAGGTGTTTAACTACACTACAATTTTCAAATTCTCCTATTTCAGACAAACCAAGTCCAACATCACATTCTGAAGTTATTTCTGAAGTCTCAGGGAGCTTTTTTCACCCTTGATGTATTGCTGAGGAATCACTGTTGGTTTCGCATCTGATCACATTTGAAGGCAAAATAACCACTTTCTGTCTTCTGTTTTTGAAAGGCAAGATGAATTCTTCCTTCATAACCTTCAAATGCAAGTACTACTTTTTTCTCTTTCCAGTAAGGAAAAAAATATCTTCTCCATCCTGCTTTCATTATAGAGACCTACTTAAATGGATTTTTTTTTTAAGATTCAAGGTCATGCAGATCATCATATTTGCCAGTCAAGGTGCACAAATCACCTCAGATTCTAAGTGTGAATCTGCCCACTTTTTACTGCTGGATATCTGCACAGTTCTCAGGTCATCATATTCTTACCTCTGTTCATGATACTCATAAAATTTGTATCTGTGCTATCAAGGGAAATCCAAGGACTTAACTCTGACAGAACAAGAGCAGAAAGGGATCTGCAGCCATGTCAGATACATAAAAAACTTAATTTCTGCTTTATGTAGTTCAGTCTATTCTCCACTTTCCTTCTATAATATTTACTACTCTGCCTAAGTGGAAATTGCACTATGGAGGATAACGTTATCTAAACTGAAAAAATTAGAACAAATCAAATTATTGAGAGTTGATATAGAAACATCTTCTAGAAAAATGCATTTTTTGCTTCTCCTAGAGACAAAATGGAATATTTCTATTCTGATAAAAGATTGTCTTTTTTTTCAGAGTAGTGCCTGAGTTTTAGTACTCAGATAATCCTATTTTTTTGCCATCATGAAGCCTTGCTGAAGAATTTCTCTCACTCGGTTTCTGCCCAAGAATCTGTTACAGTGTCAGAAAGCACTTCTCTGAGGTATTTAATTTAGAAAATACTTCCCTGTGGTATTTTGTTTAGATCACATACTGACCATTCAGGCACAAAGGCTACTAACTACAACCTGACTATTGGTCAAGGGTAAAGCTGTGGATGTTGTCTACCGAGATTTCCAAAAAGCCTTTGACACTATTCCCCACAGAATTCTCTTGGACAAACTGGCTGCTCACAGCTTACATGAGCACACACTCTGCTGGATACAGCACTGGATGGATGAACAAGCCCAAAGAGTGGTGGTCAATGAAGCTAAATAAAGCTGATGTCCAGTTACAAGTGGTGTGGAGACCACTTCTGTTTAACATCTTTATTGATGATCATGATGAAGACATACAGTGTATCAGCAGAAAGTTCACAGATGACACTGAGTTAAGTGGCAGTGTTAATTACCATGAGGCTAGGGAGGCTCTGCAGAGGGACTTAGATAGATTGGATAGATGGGCCAACATTAATGGGATGAGTTGCAACAAGACCAAGTGCCAGGTCCTGCACTTGGTCCTTAACTACCCCAAACAATGCTACAGGCTTGCAGCAATGTGGCTGGAAAGCTGCCTGGCAGAAAGAGACCTAATGGTGGTAATTGACAAGCAACTGCATATGAGCCAGCAGTGCACACAGGAAGCACAGAATGCCAATGGCATCCTGTCTGGGATTAGAAATGTTGTATCCAGCAGGATCAAGGAAGTGATTGTCCCCTTATACTCACCTCTGGTGAGGCTACAACTCAAGAATCGTATTCAATTTTGGGCACCTAAAGATGAGAGGTTGAGGGTTGGAGTGAGTGCAGAGGGCAACAAAGATTGTGAAGAGCCTGAAGAATACATCTTTTGATGAGTGGCTGAAGGAACTGAGTCTGGTTAGTTTGAAATAGAGGGGACTGCGGTCCTGAAAGAACATTGCGGAGAGGTTAGTGCTGGTCTCTTCTCTTAGGTAAGTAGTGAAAGAATATTAGAGAATAGCCTTTAGCTATAGCAGAATAGGTTTAGAATCATAGAATCATAGAATCAACCAGGTTGGAAGAGACCTCCAAGATCATCCAGTCTAACCTAGCAGCCAGCCCTATCCAGTCAACTAGACCATGGCACTAAGTGCCTCATCCAGTCTTTTCTTGAAGACCTCCAGGGACGGTGCCTCCTCCACCTCCCTGGGCAGCCCATTCCAATGGGAAATCACTGGACAATAGGAAAAGTATTTTAACGGAAAGAGTGGTCATATGTTGGGATGGGCTGCCCAGGGAGGTGGTGGCATCACCAACTCTGGATGTGTCGTTTGGATGTGGTGCCTGGGGTATGATTTAGGGTTGAACCTTGTAGAGTAGAGATTTTGGTCAGACTTGGTGATCCTGAGGGTCTTTTCCAACATGAATGTTTTTGTGATTCTGTCATGACAAAATATCCAAAACCCAAAGCTCAGTAACTTTCACTAATCTTCACCTCCTTCAAACCTGGTAATCGCAGGATCATAGAATGGTTTGGGTTGGAAGGAATCTCCATAGGCCATCTAGTCCAACTTCCCTGCAATGAGTAGATCAGGTTACCAGTAATACAGTAGATCAGGTTACCAGTAATAGTCCTGACCCTGGATATCTCCAGTAACAGGCAGAATTGGCCAGACTCATGGTCAATGAAGCGAGGTCTTCAAGCCTCTAAGCTGGCAAAGAGTTGCCCCGATGTTAGGGATGTCCTGGAGTCCTGTACCCCTAAATTCCGATCCTGCCTGGACTTCGGGGGGAAGGGGGAAAAGCCGCCTGGTTCCCCCCCCCTCACCTGCCCTTCAACTGTGAAGGGGGGGAGGACTGCCCTGTGAAGGGGGGGGAGGACTGCCTCGTGAGTTCCCGCGCTGGAGCCAGGCTGGGATTGGCCGTGCGCTTTCGCGCCTAAGGTGTGGTAACTCTGCCCTTTGTCTAGCAAAGGTTATAAATATTGGGGGTCTTCCTGCCTTTGGGGTTCCCGCTTTGGAGTTTGCCTCTGCCTGGATGTATGTGTCTGCCTGAGCTCACACACTCCCCTCGGCTGGACTGCAGAGAGACCTTCAGGGATTTGCTTTCCTATTGACACCTTTGTGTGCCTAACGATCCTTAACGACCTCTTAACGATTCACCTGCAGCCGCTGAAAGGAAGAGGAACACAGACCGCACAAGTCAGCCTGAGTTAGTTATTTGGCTTAGCTTAATTTAGTAAGAAACCACTATTAATTAATAGCTGAGGCCTTTTCCAACTTCTGACTTCCAATATAGTCAGATTATTGATGGTATCCTTGTAGGTTAATTCTCATGCAACTGAATCTGCTTATTAAACTAAATTAATCTTTGTGTATATAGTTGTCGGGGGGAGTTTTTGGGAAAATAAAAATAACTATTTTTGATAAATTCCCGACTCGGCCACATATTAATTCCTGCTCTCTGCAACAAGGCACTTCCATATTTCTGAGTCTAATTTGTTTGGTGTTAGACTTCTTTCTTTTTTTTTTTTTTTTTTTTTTTGGGGGGGGTGTGTGTGTGTGGTGTGTGGTTTATTTTGTTTTGTTTTCTATTTAATTTGCTTGGGTTTTTTTGGCATTTGTTTTGTTTTGCTTTTTCTTTCATTTGATTGGTTGGTTTGGTTTTTTTGTGGTCTTTTGTTATTTTTCTTTTTTCCCCCCTCCTATCCCTCTTTGCTGAACACTTCACTGTCCAAAAGGTCTTCTGTGATATTTGCTGATATCATAGTGAAGGATGCAACAATACTCTCCATCACCAGCCAATTCCCTGATTCTTACTGCATTTGTAGTGTGGCTTGAACAGCACATCTTTTGCATTTAGGAGATTCATTAAGTATCAGACCGTTTGTGTGGTTGTAGAGTAATTGTAGATACCACAGAACACTCTGCAACTAGTGAATATATATATGTGGGGTGGGGGGAATAGGAAAAGCTGCCACCAGTTTCATATGAACTTCTGAGTTCCTAGAAGCATACTCTAGTCACTTCAGGTAGACCACCTTTATGAGCCTAGCAGACAGAAATTCCTGATCGTGTTGCAGTGTGGTTGAATCAAAGAGAGGGCTGCTGGTATCCTAGGGACCATGTGTTAAAACAACTCTAGATCCACACCCTGAAGCTTTGTGCTAGTAGTTTGTAGACAGTTCTTACATAGCATCTATGGACTGTAATGAATCATCAATAAGGAAGAAAATTATGTCATTATTTTCTGTATGGACAAAAGAAGATAAACTGATCGGTCCTTCATGTGGGCTTGCCTTCACTGAAGACACCAAAAGCAAAACCAACACTCCTACATGTGCTCTGTACAGTGCAGAATTTTTCTTCTTTCAGATTTTTGTACATGTATTATCACTATGTAGAGCATTATTGTTCCTATTTGACTTTCATGGAGATCACTCAGCTTGCCTATGATCCTAAATGAGGCAGAAAAGTGGTATCACCTTATGAACAGAAATGTTGCCAGGCTGGTTTATGAGTAAAGAAAAAGAAATGCATTAAATCAGGTGGAAAAAGAGATATTTGGCACTAATTCCCTCTGTGGGCAAGCACATCATGTCAGTGGGTGCAAGGCTGAGTGCATCCATTTGAAAAACTAAATCCTGGAAACTGCTAAATGTTTTATATTTTGTCTCATTATATGTGTATACATACACACATATATAAATACATACATAAATATAAAGAAATCTCTAGTTTGTAATAATCAGAAGAAAAAGCAGGGTTTCTTCAGGTGAAAAATCATTTAATATTGTTTGGGGATTTAGAGGATTTGAATGTTTAATCCAAATTATTTGAGGAAATTGAATCTTGTGAATATTTCACACAAATCTAGCTTTACATTATTCTTAGTGTTATTACTATTTTAGTAGTAGTAGTGGTAATAGTATTAATAGCAGTATACTGATTCTCAAAGAATACGTATACAGTTGGTATAGAGTACTTGCAGTGTGATCTTCTGGTTCTCATATGTGTTGACTTTTGACTTGTTCGGTTATTTCCAGTATTTCAAAGAGAAAAATGAAACAGCAGTGAGAGCAGTCACAAAGAGTGAAATGAAATCTGAACTGGATCTTGTAATGCTAGACATAAAACCCTTCTTAGGTTATACTTTCAATCAAGGAACAGAATTATGAGATGTGAAAATTCAAGACTTCACAGACTGGTGGTTTCGGTGTTACGCGCCCCCCGCCCCCCCACACCCTTTGGAAATCACCCAGACTAGACCCAGCCAGCTCTGGAAATACAAATGAAGCTTATATTTACATCTAGCACAATATACAAGCAGATATTTACAGTATATACAGTTATATACTGAAATATACAAGGTAAAAGGTAATACAGAAACACAACTCCCCTCCCAGAAAACTGAGTCCCCAGTAGAGGCTCCCAACTGCCCTTCCACCTTCTCCCATCTCTCTACCTTACCCCAGACATTGCCTTGTGCTCCAAGGAAGATTGGAGGGTCAGCCAGGGGATTTAGGAAGCAGGTAGATTAATCAGAAAGACGACAGCTGATGTTAGAGAGATGCCCAGAGCTCAGGCAGTGCCCCAGGTGTGAATACCTTATCTATGTTTATACTCTTGTTCTTTTACAAGGCTATGAGTGAAGTAGACATCAACATTTGTTTTTCTTTCACAGCCTGTGATCTAATCCTTCTCACCAAGACATTCTAGGTAGCTTCAAACCAAACCTACACAACTGAAGATGGTCTGTACAACAGCTTTTGTAGCAACTTGATCATGTTTAATTTGCCAATGAAAAGTTCCAGCAATTCTACTGTCGTTAAGAATCATTCACTAAGGCACCTTTTCCCCATCCTCCCTTTGTTTTCACAAGCTAGGCTGTATTGCCTGCTATAAAATTTTCATTTTCATAATGTACGGGAATAACATGAAAGCTGTGTCAGTGTTTTGACACATGCATACTGTTTCTTTTTATGTATATAAAATAATTGCCCCACTATCCATCATATTATAAACTGTGACAAACTGCATATATGTGTTTCTACTTTGTTTGGGTTTAGCTGTGATAATTCAGATGTTTCCTTTGATTTGGAAGTTTTACAGCCTTCAAAAGTCCATGGGTGGGAAAAGGAAAGTTGCTCCTTGTAACCTCTGCATATTTTACTGCCCTGCCTAAGACAGAAAAGAAAAATGTAAAACACACACCTAATACAAAATCAAAAAAAAATTAACCTTTTAAAATATAAAAGTAATTAGAATGGTATTTAACTATTTGGATTTACTTTTTATTTTGAAGATAGTGTTTTTTAATAATGGAAATTTAATGCTTCTGCATATTTATTTATATTTTCTAATGGCAGTGTTTATTAAACAGTTCTAACCAAAACTAGGTCTTAGAGAATGTTTGCTCATATAGCTGCAATTGTATCTTTCTTTTACTTTCTCCCAAGAAATATTAACACAATAGTGCAAACATGGTTACTTAAGGAAACATTTTAAGAGCAAACTTTAAAATTCATAAGAAAAATATTTCTTTGTCTGAACTATATTGTGGACATTACCTATGTCAGTGCATTTTGCTAAAAATCTCACTGAACAGAATTTATCCACTCTTAGGTGTTTAAAAGGTTTTTCTAATCTACAGATACAGAGAATTGTTGCCTGATACAAACTGCATCCATTCACCAAAGAGATAAATGCAAACAAACAAACAAATAAACAAAAAGCGACAGGTACAAATTTTAAGTTAAGCAGGAGTACAAAATGCAGCTGTCTTGGTTTAATTTAGTTATGTTAACAAAGTAATTTTGAAAAAAAAATTAAAGGAAACAGTGGTACAAGAGGATGATAGGGGATGATAGAGAGTGAACAGAGATGAACACTTTGAAGAAGTAGCAGGATGGAGGGGACATGAAAGATTATTACAAGGCAGGCAGGCTACAGGCAGATTTACGTGCTATTAAAATTTGGGTCTCTATTCCTGTTTTTCAGTGTTTAGCAGAATCATGAATTTCAATTCCTTCCTCTTTTAATCATTTTAAGGTATCCTACAAGTTTGATTAGAGATTTGGTCTATGAGACAGGGAGTGATTTGATTGTGATGAAAGTTTGTCTGGAACTACCATTTTCTACCCTTTATTTGTGTTAGTAGTTTCTGGTGTGTTGCACATGATTTCACTGACATGGTTTTGTTTGCATTTGCTAACATATGTCTCAGTGTGGGACCTCTATGTGTGTTTTAATGGCTGTCTTGTGTTGGCAGGCTGCATTTGATGTTCTGGCAGGATTTCTCCTGGAGGGTGCTGTTTTGTGTAAACTCTGATGGATTTGGGTTTTTCATTTATTGTGAAAAGAGTAGAAGAAAAAAATGGAGAACTTTTGAGGAAAACAGTTAATTTAAATAGTTCTGAAAAATTAACTTGAAGCAGTTGCTCCAAACTTGTGTTCATTTGAGGCTTTCTCATTGGAAAGTTTAACAAATATGAGATGGTACTGGAACATGTCCAGAGAAGGGCAACGAAGCTGGTGAGGGGCCTGGAACACAAATCCTATGAGGAGAGGTTGAGAGAACTGGGCCTGTTTAGCCTGGAGAAGAGGAGGCTCAGGGGTGATCTTATTACTGTCTACAACTACCTGAAGGGACATTGTAGCCAGGTGGGGGTTGGCCTCTTCTCCCAGGTAACCAGCAATAGAACAAGGGGACACAGTCTCAAGTTGTGCCAGGGTAGGTATAGGCTGGATGTTAGGAAGAAGTTTTTCACAGAGAGAGTGATTTCCCATTGGAATGGGCTGCCCAGGGAGGTGGTGGAGGCACCGTCCCTGGGGGTCTTCAAGAAAAGACTGGATGAGGCACTCAGTGCCATGGTCTAGTTGACTGGCTAGGGCTGGGTGATAGGTTGGACTGGATGATCTTTGAGGTCTCTTCCAACCTGGTTGATTCTATGATTCTATGATTCTTTTGTTAGGCTGACAGATTGTTGGACACAAAGAGGAATCCGTCTCCAGTCTGGAACAGAAATAGCACATATCCTTTTCTGGTGTTTCCTAACTAGAATGAAAACTCTGGAAAATCCAGAAAAAGGGACATGGATGGGATACCTTAATGAAAATTCATGTCTAATACTAGAAAAAGTGCTGGGTGCTTCAGGAACCTTTTCTGGTATTAGACATGAATTTTCATGCATCAGGACAAACTCGATGCAGATCTCCATTTACTGTGTCATCAGGTTGGACTTGATGGTTTTGAAGGTCTTCACCAAAAAAAGTGATTCTATGTCTATATCCCACATTTCTTCTCAGTGCAAAGTTTTTACTCTAGTAGGAGTAAATACATGATAAAACACCCTATGAAATTTTTCATTAGCAATGTGAAATATTTCAAGTATTTCCCAGCCTATTCCTAACTTCTAAACATCATGAATTGTGGGAATTTTGTTCAAACTCTTCCTATGACACAACCATATTTGCAAACACTACAAACATATTTGTATAGTTTTCTTTTTTTTTTTTTTTTACATGTGGGTTGTTGGTACAATTACAACTACTGTACTAACAAAACAGACAAAAAAACCCACCCAGTTGAAACATGTTAAGAATTTTACTGTTCTTACTTCCCCTGATTACTGGTTCAATATAAATGTGACGTCACATCTAGCCAAATTATTTTTTTCCCCCAACATGGGACTGTGATGATTTATTTTAGCAATAAAATGCTTTGAATTAAACTGTGGGCAACTTAATGCCTTGAAACAGTAAGACCAAAAAAGCTTTTTTAATTTTTTTTTTTCAATGAAACCAGTCCTGATCTCTTCTCTGAATGTCATATACACAGTCATGGAATCATAGAATCATAGAATCAACCAGGTTGGAAGAGATCTCCAAGATCATCCAGGCCAGCCTAGCACCCAGCCCTAGCCAGTCATCCAGACCATGACACCAAGTGTCTCATCCAGTCTTTTCCTGACCACCACCAGGGATGGTGACTCCACCACCTCCCTAGGCAGCCCATTCCAATGGCAAATCACTCTCTCTGGGAAGAACTTCTTCCTAACATCCAGCCTAGATCTCCCCTGGCATGACTTGAGACTGTGTCCCCTTGTTCTATTGCTGGTTGCCTGGCAGAAGAGGCCAACCCTCACCTGGCTACAGCCTCCCTTCACATAGTTGTAGACAGCAATGAGGTCACCCCTGAGCCTCCTCCAGGCTAAATAACCCCAGTCTGAGCAATACATCTCTTTCTTAAGGCTTTATTTGCTACCTTGTCTAAAAGGTCTACACCTATACTCTGTATTGATAAGCAATGAAAAGAGGACACAATCTCCTTTTTCTCCCCTAATTTCCCTATTTTTTTCAGCAATTTTTATGTTAGATCACATCCCACATCACTGTTTTCCTCCTGTTACTGGAGGCCACAAAACTACTTTTTCTTTTTCCACAGAAGATCTTCCTCTCCACTTTCAGTTATGAAGGAGGTAGTCCCTTTACTTATTTATCAGCTGCATATATAATATGAAGATAAACTCTGGTTGTGAAAGCACAGTTACATTTATGCTTGCAGTTGTGTCTGCTTTGCCAGGTTAAAGACCATTGACAAAAATCTCAGTTGCAGAAATTTGCAACCAAACATCTAAATCATCTTTGAGTGTCAACTCACTTTGTGTGTCAACAAGTCTGCAACTAAACTGTTGCAGAGTTTTAAATCCAGGCATTTTGGCCTTTTGGTATGGTTTGTGAAAGTGGGATTTGGTGATACGTAGTGTTTTTCCTTACGTGTGCTGCATTAATGTGTGTAGAATTGAATTGAGTAGTTGTGATTTATTGTTTTCTGTTTTTCACCTCCAAACCTTTAAAATCACATCAGAGTGTTTATCGTTCTGTGCAATCAAATGTACTAAACTTACCTTTCAAGGTAAGACAAACCAGTACCTTATATGTGGCCTTCACTTCTCTTGAACCCCAGAAAAATGAAGAACTGTGTTTATTTAATTAGTACTAGTGAAAATATGTATCTGCCTTTGCTATGAGCCAGATAGATGTTTTTAATTCTTTATGAAAAGACATACCATAATACTTTTGTTTAAAAAGAGGCCTCTACAGCAATATCAAACTTTAATTTGTTTTAGCTTGCCTCCTATAGACACTTGTTTGTTTGCAGTCAATCCAGGTGCAAGTAGAAACTGATAAGACCTGGCAGTGTTTGTTTTATTGTGAACCTTATTCAGCATGATATTTAATTATGTTTCCATGTGGATTTGTAATGTGGATTAATAGTTTTATTTTACCCCTGTGATTAGTTTCTGTTTGTTCTAATTTCTTTTTGGCTCTCTCTTGACCTTGAGGTGAAAAAACACAGAAGATGTATTCCCTCAATTTAATGCCAGTCTGAGGTGTTTCTCCTGCATCATCAGATCAATGAAAAGTAAATAGCCTACACTTCTTGTTTCGCAGTGCAGTATTGATCTTTCTTCAGCTTTTGCTTCCCTTTTTCCCTGCGTCTTGTGTCTTTCAACCCCTGGGACCGAAGTGATTGCCATAGATTGGACAAGCTAACAAGCGCATGATAAGGAACTAGTGTTTTGTGGTACACTCGCATTCACATGCCTGGTATATAAAGCCCGGACCTCTCTGCATTGAAAGAGAGGTGCCATTTTGTGTATGGCACAAGTCACTATGAGAAAAGAGCCACAAGGAAGGCACCAGAGCTGCAGAGGATTTTATTCTCCACACTGATCTTTTATTCCTACAGCTGGTGCCAAGCTGGGTGAGGACATCACTCCTCTGAAAAGTAAGACAAGTAGCCTGCGGGGAATGCCACAAGCTGTTTTTTGCTATGGCGATGTATAGGATGGTGGCAGCCCCTAGGTAAGTCTGAGCTCGATCTTATAATGTGTGTCAAGTCCTGTTTAAATTTGGAGCAGCCAAAACCGATGCAGAAACTTTCAGAGATGCAATGGAATTTTACATATTCTGTTTGGAAATGGGACAGTCGGCATCATGTAGTGAGTATATTTTGAAGTTCAGTACTGAACTGACAGAAGCTGAAGTCAGTATTTTATTAGTACAAAATGAGTCTAATAACTTGGAAGTGGGGGAACGGGGGGTGGGGGAGATTGGTTTGAAGCATCTTTATGTTTTGGGGGTTTGGTTATTATTTTTCAAAGTATTGTGGAAAGTATTTTTCCTTTACATTGTAATTCAATAGCAAAAACTTAGTTCCTAATGCTTGGAAATAGTGCCTGTAGTGTCTACCTCTCTTCTAATGCTACACAGATATAGAAATCAAATGTCTTTCAATTTTATCTCTGGGCCCTTAACTGTCCGAAGTGTTCCCTGGTACTGAAAAATGGTGAAATTAATAATTTATATTCTATTACATGCTATGCAGCCTATTGTTTCTTTCAGTGAGATAGGTATTTGTGCTGTGCAGTAGAGAAGTTTTCTGACATTGCTTGAGGTTTTGGGAGAATGCTGGTTTTGTCTCCAGGTGCTTATTAGTCTCTCATGCTGTTGGCTTCCTACCTTATTAATCTGTTATAAATTAATCTCTTAACATCTTTCTTGCATTGAAGTTGGTTATTCAGTGCACATACATACTTGATTTAGCAGATTCCAAAGTAGTTATTGTAAATAGCCTGATGTAAAGCAGTCTGTAAGGAAAAGTTGTATTTGCAGTTGTGTTTTATTTCCAAAATGGTCAAGCCTAAGGCATATTATTATTATTATTGTTGTTGTTGTTGTTGTTACTGTTGTTATTATATTATTACTATTGTTATTATTTCTACTGGTGCTACTCCTATTATTTGTGGTGATTATTTTGGAGATTTTTTGTCTGTTTATAGACACTAGAATTCTACATATCCACTCATGGATGCACTGCTTTTACCCATTTTATTATTATTTTTTTCAGTAGCTAGCAGGAAACCTGTGCTAATACAGTAGTAAGCTAAATTCTGTATTCTTCTATTATTATTAGCAGTACAGTGATATATGAGTTTCATATTTCCCATGGACACTACTGCAATGCAGTTTGTTGGCAGTATTTTCAGCAGAACACTTTTATAATGTGGGTCTTTGTTGTTTAATATGTTTTAAAGAAGTCGGTGTACACTACACAAATTATGCCTAATGTGGGAGCTATTCTATCTCTTTCTAGCTTTATGACATTTTACACTTCTTGGAGCTAGATGATTGTTCTAACCCAAGCTATTATGTAATCCTTAGGGTAACCCTGCTGCTGATTTGAACGCTATTAATTTTCTATTATAGTGTGCTAAAGATGTTCTACAGTGTGAAGCTCACCTGCATTATTGAGTCAATGACCAATTGCAGAGTACTCTGTGGTGGTTGGAGCTTAACTCAACCCTTTGGGATCTCATTTATTATTTGCAGATATTGATTCTGGAAAAAGAAAAAGCTAAGATGTGTGAATTTAATACTGACTTAGACCTAGCCTACAGCTGTTAACTCCTAATGGTCTGCTTACTATATGTGTGCTAAGTGAAGCTTGAATTTCTTTATGTTTTCATGTACAATAAGCTTTTGCCTTCTACTTCATAAATATTTAAAAGCTCCTGTGCAACCTGCTTAGTCATATAGCATCAACTCAGATATCTGTTATATTTAAATTGTGTTTAGCCTTAGTTATTGTCATGATTTCTTATTAATAGAGTATGGAGATTAAAAAAAAATACTTCAGGCCATTAAGTTTAACACTGTGATTTACATAATTTGCACAAGAATATCCACTAGAAGATTCATATTAAAAATATGCTCTAATTCCTGTGGGACAACAGTGCTTTGTGCTTGCAAATTTGTCTTCAGGACTAGGACTACAGTTGTATAAAATAAACTAATAAAGTAAGGATATAATCTCCCATTTTCTCCTGTTGTACTACCTGTGCAGTGACTCTCCATATCCACTTTTTCCTGTAATGATTTAATATAACCATAGTGAGAATCATAACAAGCACACTTACTGTCTTCCCATTCATCTTTTGCCAATAATTTATCTGAGCAGAAATTAAGAGCCTTTTGGAGAGTTTGTGTGGTTTATTCCCTGGTATTTCATACTCATCTAAACATCCTTATCTTGCACTGTAAAAATCAAATCAGTCAGTTGCCACCAATGATTTGATAAGCACAAAATAATTAATAGTTTAAGATTCATACAAATCAGAGAAATGCGTATCTTAAAGGCAGGAAAAGCACAGAAAGGTGTTCTTCATGAGCATTAACAGTAGCACAATGACAGGAAGGAGGATTTGGAAAACCTAGTGGAAAAAACGTGTCCATAATCCTCAGGTAAAACCCTGGACATCACAGAGATAAAATTCTCTGAGAGAAAAGTGGAGTGTTTAGGTAATTCATGCTGATGTCTATTTTCAGATTATATTGAAATTCTTCCTTTAGTCTTTTTGGTGACTTCATTATGAGCTTGCTGTTGTCCAAGACTGTCTTGTGCTGTCCAGTCTTGCTCAAGGGCAAGTGAAATGCTGCATACACTTTTGTAGCTTACGTGCTTTTTACTTAGATAGAAAACAGGTACTACTAATAAACACAGATAGAATGGGAACTACCCTAGGAGTAAATAGCTCCCTTTCTCAGTGAAGTTTTAAAATAGATTTCCTGAAATTAAATCATCATGATCAAACTAGTCTTTTGCTTATTTATCCATCATGGTAAATGAGAAGCTTGTTGATTCTGAAAACAAAGTCAAAGACCAGCTGGAAGTGTAAGTCTGGTGTAAGTCTGTGCACTTCCTTGAACTGGGAACACTGTGTCCTGAGGTGGGATTTCATTTCATAAGGATCCTAGGATTAGATTGTGTAAGCATTTTTATCACAGAATCACTTTTTTTTTGTTTGTTTGTTTTTTTTTTTGTTAGAGTAGACTTTTAAGATCATTGAGTCTTACTGTTAACCCAGCACTGCCAGTAAACCATATCCCTCAGCACCATGTGTTAATGAGATGGACTATAGAAAGTTGGGTTTTATCTTTCTTTTTTTTTTCTATATTTCATATAAATATACATATCACTGTGATTTATGTTTTAGTCCTGTCTTCCTAAATACTTAAACCTAGTCAGTAATTAACAAATAAAGTGAATATATATATTTCATTTGCAGATTAACAAATAAAAAAGACTTCATATTTCTGTGCTGTGACAACACCAGAGTAAAGTCCTGCAATACCAGATGCCTAATTTAAGATTCAAAATCACCCAAGAGGTGAAGAGCTTTTTCTGAAATAATGGTTAGTTTATTAAATGGAAATTGGCAATTTCAGCACTGTTTTCAGTAGGTAGTATTAGCTGGTGTAGTGAGAAGCAGAGAATGCTAAGCCTCAGGAATCCTCTGCAGGTTTGCAGAACATCCTTTGAAAAGACGCTTTCTGAAAGTCAGGTTGCTAATGTGGCAATGCAAAAGTGCACAGTAATCACTGCAAAGTGAATAAAGTTAGAACAAATCAACTACAGAGACAAAGACTGTAGCCTGGTCTGAAACATGCCTGTAGACATTAACTCAAGCTCTACTAAACCCCTTTTGGCAAAGGCGATGGGGCATTATCAAGAGATGTTAACTGAAATCTCACAGGTAGTAAGTGGAGATTGCTGTGCTTAACCCCATGAAACAGCCTGCAAGGTGTAACTCTGCACTGAAATGTCCTGCTTTGGACAGAGGGCTGTGAATGATGACTCTGTGTAGCAGTTATGTTCCAAAGCATTTTAAACAGGATTTGAATAATCTTTGATTAACTAAACTAAAAAATGAAATGCAAATGCTTTGCAAGTTATGGCTGATTGAACTTAATAATGTCTCTCTTTGGGAAAAAAATATATACATATATATTATTATAATAATGATTATTTTAATTCAGCTTTTTTTCAGGAATACTTGTTTCCTCATTTCATATATGCTAGCATCCCTTCTGGCTGGAGCTGTTGTATGGATATTTGCTCTTTATCATGGCTAAGCTAAAAGGTGCTGCTCCCCTTGAGAGTTTTCCAACAGCAGGATAAAATCTGGTTCCAACAAGCAGGATAAAATACAGACCAAATAGGTTTTCTCCTATAAATATTTTCTCTTTCAAATGATTCAGGAAGCTGTTACCCTTTCCACAAAAACCTAATGATGAGAACATTGTACTGCAACATGCTTGTACATGTTCTTAATTCCCTCCTCACTTAGAAGATGTTGAAACACATGCCAGTCATTAATGATCTGAGTACCAAAACCTGGATTATTGGGATGAAATTCTGACAGGCCATCCATAGTTTATATAGGGTCCTTTATAGTCCAGCGGTGCAGAGACAAAGTACATTTGCATTTCTGAAGGAGATGTGAGCAAGCTGTGTTCCTGATGCTGCATAGATACCTCTGTGGACGGAACAATTAACATCATTGGGAGCAAGCTTTATGCTTTGTATGCAGAAATAGTAAATTAAAACTGATAAATTCAAATAGATTTTTAAAGAAATTAATTTCTAAAAGTAGCTCACCTCAGGACTGATTTTTAACTAAATGTGAAGGTTCTCTTTTAAAGCAAGATACCAAATACCTTAAATATAGTTTGTGAACTTTAGCAGCAGCATTATTAAAACCATCAGTTTTTCCCTGGTGACTGAAAGGAGATAAACTCTTTCACAAGTGATTTGAGAATTGTCTTAAAACAGAAAAAAAAAAAAAACCATGCAGAATGCTATCCTGAATAGTTTAGGTAAAATAAAGTGTGACGAGAAGTGGAAATCAGGTTACTATGAAACAATTAGGTGGCTGAAAACAAAGGAATTGTTGCTTTGTAACTTATCCACCTGTAGTTTTTTCTTTGAATGGAAGAATGTGATACAATATTTTGAAAGCCTTTTATGATGTAATGCAATTGATTAGATGCAATTTAAATAGTTTCTACTCATGTACCTATATATTGGTATAATATGGGGAACAGTACAGATTGGGGGCTGCTTTGCTGGAAGGAAGCTCTATGGACAAAGACCTTGCAGTCCTGTTGGACAGCAAGTTCTGCATGGGCCAGCAATGTATCCTTGTGGCAAAGAGATCCAATGGCATCCTGGGGTGCATCAGGAAAAGTGTGGGCAGCAGGTCTACGGAGGTTCTTCTCCCCCTCTACCCTGCCCTGGTGAGATCACATCTGGAATACTGTGTCCAGTTTTGGGCTCCCCAGTTCAAGAGGGACAGGGACCTGCTGAAGAGAGTCCAGTGGAGAGCCACGAGGATGACCGGGGGAGTTGAACATGTTCCCTACAAAGATAGATTGAGCAAACTTGGTCTGTTTAGTCTGGAGAAGAGAAGACTGAGGAGATCGGATCAACGTCTACGAATATCTGATGCATGGGTGTCAAGTGGATGGTGCTAATCTCTTTTCACTGCTTAGCAGCAATAAGACAAGGAGCAATGGCTACAAATTGGAACATAGAATGTTTCACCTCAACATGAGGAGAAACTTATTGACTGTGAGGGTGACAGGGCACTGGAACAGGCTGCTCAGAGAAGTTGTGGAGTCTCCTTCTCTGAAGACTTTCAAAACCCACCTGTATGTGCCCCTGTGCAAATTACCCTGGGTGATCCTGCCTTGGCAAGGTGATTGGAATTAGTGATCTCTGGAGATCACTTCCAACCTCTGAAGTTCTGTTATTCTGTAATATGATTGGAAGACAATTCCTGGTAAAATTTACTTAGTTGAAAAATTATTATGTGAGATGGTGAGAATATATTTCTGAAAGAGTGGTCTAGTCCTCTCATATTTTCTCATTTTGAAATAACTCCCTTAACTATCAGCAAGAAGAGATTAATTGAAAAACAAAACAAAACAAAATAAAGTAAACAAACAAAAACCCCAATCAATAATAAAAATATGTTTATGAACATTAATGTTAAGTTAAAAACAGTTTCAGTCATAGAATCATAGAATCAACCAGGTTGGAAGAGACCTCCAAGATCATCCAGTCCAACCTATCCCCCAGCCCTAGCCAGTCAACTAGACCATGGCACTAAGTGCCTCATCCAGTCATATGACAATTCTCATTACCTGCAATTTATTATATTCAGATAAATTTTCTCAGTTGTTGTAGTACTTTCAGTTAAATAATCTGTTTCCTGTGTGAGGTTTCCTTCTATTGGTTGCCACGAGTTATTAAAAATGTACTTAGAAAAGTTAGTAGTCACAATGAACACTTGAAATGATTGTTTTTTTCAAGCTAGGCCTTAGAACATATGTGCTATGCTTACTAAAGACCCTGTTTCTCCTGTTTATGGACATGTGCATGCAAACTTTATGTTGTACTCTGTTGGGTACAAGTCCAGGGCATATATTTATCCTTGCTTAAGAATTGTTATGCTTATTCTCTTAAGTCTTGCTTTCAAAGAAAAGCAAGGGGAATAAAATCCACACCCACACCACCACTCCATCACTCCCCCCCCCCCCCCCCCAAAAAAAAATCCAAAAAAAAAAAAAAAAAAAAAAAAAAAAAAAAAGAAAGAAAGAAGCAAGCAAAATATACATATAAAAGGCTAAACTTGATTAATAGATCTAGAAGACAAAGAGAGAAAGCCCATAAAGTTTCATACTTCTGTCTGTCTCCTTGGAGTCTATATATATAATTCCAGTAAACAATCATGCAACACAGTAAAAAAATTACTTTATCATGACTTGGAACATTTTGAGTGCTCAGATACAGTAAATGATTAAAACCACAAAGAGAAGGCCACCTCATTCACCTCTTGCTCATTATGGAGCATGCTGGGGATTCACTAAGTCCAGACTGGGAAGTAGAGTGCTTCTCAGCACTCAGCTTTGACTTTATACCATGAATAACAGCTTTGTATCAAAGAATAGTGGATTGGATTGAATAGCATCTAGCCCACTCCCCCTGCACCTAGTGTTGCTCAGAGCCCCAAACATGGAAAGGTTCCAGCAATGGAATCTCTACAACCTCTCTGGGCTACTCAGGTGAGGGTCTCACCAATCTCATTATAAAGAAATAAAACAACCAAAACCCAAATCTTCCTGGTGTCTAAACCTATTGGCCCTTGCCCTGTCACAACAGGCCCTGCTCAAAAATCTGTTCCCAGCTTTCTGATTGGCCACTTTTAAACACTGAAATGCCATCAGGTGGTTCTGGAGCCTTCTCTTCTCCAGGCTATGTGACCACTACTCTCTCAGCCTGGCTTCGCAGTAGAAGGCTTCACATCATGTTTGTGGCCTTCCTTGACCCCACTCCAACAAGTCACTGTCTTATATGTGCTGAGGATTCCAGAGCTGGGGCCACCACTGCAGGTGGAGCCTCAGCAGAGCAGAGGGGCAGAATCTCCTCCCTTCACCTGCTGCACACACTGCCAAAGATGCAAATCAGAACATGACTGGCTTTCTGAATTACTGAACATTATTTTTTTAGAAATGAGGTGTTGTACTACTCCAAAATCACACTGGATCCTGATAGAGGGAAAAGGAGAATAAATTGCAAAGGTATAAAGCAAGACATTGATTACATCAAAGGTTTTCTCATTGGATTTTTTCAGTACTTCTTGGCTGTCACAAGCAACATCTCCTTCCAGTGCTACTTATTTCAAAGGCTACCAGATGCTAAGGCTAATAATATAATGCTAAAATGCAGTATATTTAAATTATTATAACATTCTGAATTTTTCAGACCTGGACTTTAGAGTCTGGGCTTAGTGTTCTAACTCAGATGTTATTTTCATCACCTCTGGCTATAAATAATATGCATCAGGCATTTGTTCAGATGTTCACTGGAAGTGACCACTGCATGCAGCTGATTGAGCACTTCTTCTTGTATTCACCTTTTCCTTCCATCCTTTTTACAAAAGTATTACGGTCTAAATTGCCATGTACCATGATCTGAGACAGAGCATCTGCCCCAGGTTAGCCAAGATCTTTGACAAAATTTTATTACATAAGGGTGCAATGAAAAGTTATGTTGTTGGAGCACTTAAAAGAGACAGGCTGACATATTAGTGGTTTTAACATATCTTGAGGCAATGGAGAGAGTCTTACATGACAATGTCCTCTACTTCTGCTTCAGTTTGTAACTGAACAATAACTGTAATTTAGAATAATACAGTGTTGGAAAAGCTGCTTAAAACAATATTACTGTAGATGAATTTTTACATCATCTGTGACAATAACAGAGGTTGGATCCTGAACTTGTATGTGTCAGACAAAACTTGTTTGTGAACTTAACTTTCTATTTAATATATTTTAATCTTGCAGAATGTTTTTAAGTATTGTGAAATGCTACCCATTATGAAGAAAACGGTAGTGGAATTCTTCCATGTTATACTAGTTTAAATAAGGTCAGAATCTGACCTTAAGGTTCATAATGGTGAAAAACAAGGATCTTTACTTCAAGCAAAAATAAAGCATAGATGAGACGTGTCTTGAGGATGTCTTTCTTCTCATGTTATGTATGGATGCACAATTGTTCAGTCTTCCATAAAAAGCACAGTTATGAGTAGTTCTGTGGAGTAATGCCCTTTTGTTTGTTGCTCACCAAAGATCACAGATATAAGGTGAATAAGTAGGACTGGAGCAAGCCGGAGATATTACCTGTGTCCACTAGGATAAGTTCCAAAGGCCTCAAGAGTTGTAGAATACATAAAAATGTATTCTTTGATGTTGAAAACAAAACATAACATTATTAGGCATATGGGTGGCTTAGTAAAGTACAAGAAGAATTAACTAAGGGTTGTTAATGATCATTCCATCATTAAATCTTTTCTCCTATTGTTTGTACTACATAACACCACCTCAGACAACATTATTGTCTATTTTTATCATCTGATTTGGAATAATTTGATAAGGCAGGAGTTACAGAAATATACCTATTTTTATTTCCCAGAAAAGCCCCGCCCCAAAACTATGTATAAAACCAGTTAATTTTTATTTACAGGTTCTAAATTCAGTCAGGAGTTTTCAACAAGGCTGTTCATAGGCAATTTTTGATAATTTAGGAAAGTGTCCCCAGACAGCTTCCATGAGGCAGATCTTGTGGAGCAACACTGCCTTAACAACGCAGGGACAGCTGCATTGCTGGCGTATTCCTGCCAATAGCAGCAGTCTACAGCAGAGGCAGAGTCCTTCCAACTCAGATGTAGGGAGCCAGAATACAGTATTCAGTGGTCCAAGGAGAAATTTGGTCTGGGTTCTGCAGGGAAAACTCTCAAATGGAACAAAATGCATACAATG
This sequence comes from Pogoniulus pusillus, assembly GCF_015220805.1. Taxonomy (NCBI): domain Eukaryota; kingdom Metazoa; phylum Chordata; class Aves; order Piciformes; family Lybiidae; genus Pogoniulus; species Pogoniulus pusillus. Next base: position 38,225,066 of record NC_087309.1, read on the forward strand.
GACAGAATGGACTTAACGGTCTTGAGTGTGCTTTCTGGTCACTCTATTTAAAGTCTGGCTCAACTTTATTAGTAAGAAAACTGCTATTAATTAATAGCTAAAGCCTTTTCCAACTTCTGATTTCCAAAATAGTCAGATTATTGATGGTATCCCTGTAGATAATTCTCATGCGACTGAATCTGCTAATTAAACTAAATCAATCTTTGTATATATAGTTTTGGGGGCAGGTTTTTGGGAAAATAAAATAACTATTTTTGTATAAAATTCCCAACTCGGCCACACATTAATTCCTGCCTCCACAACACCCCATTCGAGCCTGTAGTGGGAGGGGAAAGCAATTTGTTTCCCCCACTCAAACCTCCTCTGATGGAGGGTAGAAGCAGGGAGTTTGGAGCACCTCACAACAATATGGCATATATTCTTTTAGTGAATTGTTGGATAAATAATGTTATCATCATCCTGAGGTATTACTCTAAGGAAATAGTCCTATCTGCTTCCTCATGTAATAAAAGAACCTGATGGATCATTTATGCCTTCAATTGCATTATAACAGTTGTCATTAGATCATGGTATGTGTTTTTATCAAAGTTTTGAATATTTTCTTTTAAATGTTCTCACAAGCATAGCATTTTATTATAGTGTGAAATATTTAGAATCTTTTAGTACTGGGAAACTATAGTTTTGAATAATGGGGGGAAAAAAGAACAGCTCCTGTTAGTTTTGCATGCATTCAACCACTGAAAAAATAGTCAAGGTAATCATAGTATCTGTTTAGTGACTGGATACCTTATAAATACCTAGATTTAATTCCAATGGGAAATTTTCTCCTTCAGGAATAAGGCAGGTTTAAACTTACTTCATGGAGTCTTGGATTAGAACTAACTTGGACAAAGTTGTCTACAAAATCTCCTATATATTCCATCAGTCAATCTAGTTTTGAAGATTTGTATTCCTTTTTAAAAAAAATATTTATTGGTGCTGAAAGTCAGTCCTTCTCTTACTACTCCTACCTGAAAAAATAGTAGTCCTCTGGACTCCTCCAGGAGTTAAATCAAACAAGGATAAACCATGTGTGTCGACTCAAAGCTCCAGCACTGACAAAGTGATTGGAAAGTACTGATTTGTAACCTTTAGGTTTTGGGAAGTTTGAATATCTTTTATGAGAGAAAAAGCTTCATTTTATAACCTTCTGTTGATCTGCTCATGCAGGGAACGTGTTTGTTCTGTCTGAGGAGAGAGAGTAATAAAGTTCTGGAAAATGGAAATCCGAGTTTGGAAATCTCTTTTGTTAGGTCAGTTGTGCTGTGGTTAAAAAAACAAACAAACAAACAAACAAAAAAAAAAAACCCAACAAAACCAAAAAAACACCCAAAACACCCAAAACACTTTTTTTTTTTTTTTTTTTTTTTTTTTTTTTTTTTACCAATGGGTTTGTATTTGTTGTATTTCTGTGTTTATTTAACAGCTTGTCAATTTGCCATGATACCAGGACACTTGGTGATCTCGAGATGCATAAAGACTTCAACAAGACTACTGCTTTGACCACTTCAGATTTCTTTAGAATGAGTGTAACCATGAATTTATATACATAGTTGCACAATGTGTGTGTCCATTGGCTGCACATTTCAGACCACTTTGCACATGAAGGCTCTGTGAGATAACCTGCAGGAGTAGTCCCTTCACAAACTTTTCATACAGAAGAAAACTCCCTGCCTCAAAATGAAATTGATTGTAGAGTCAGTTCGAAAGAGAACACTTGCACGGGTTTTCCTTCTGAATTATAGGGAGAACCTCAATTTTCTCAACAGTATATACATTTGAAACTACATTTGTTCTGAGGTAATAAGAGTCATGTAAGCGTGCTGTGTAGGAATGACCAAGCTTTGCAGCTGAATCAGGACTGGGCTGTGATCATGTCTCCCTATAACTTATTCATTCACTCTCACATTTATTCCTGAAAACCTATAATTTATTCATCCTGAAAAGTGTTAGAATATAACAGTATCACAGTATCATCAGGGTTGGAAGAGACCTCACAGATCATCAAGTCCAACCCTTTACTACAGAGCTCCAGGCTAGACCGTGGCACCAAGTGAATATGAACAAGGGCTTAAGCAGGAGGCTCCTGAAATCTAATTGTGATTATGATACATATTCATACCACACACTTGGGTGACTCCCTTAAATTCTACAGGTCAATTTATACATTTGTACTGACTGAAAAATAACTTCAGTGAGGTACTGGGGAGGCTAGTTGTTTTTAAGGACACCTTGAAGATAAAAAAATAATGTTAAGAATTAAAAAAAAATAATTTTTTAAACAGTTCCTCTGTACAGCCATTCAGAAGGGCAACAGCATATCAGTTGCAGAATCATTATAAATATGGCTGGAGATTCACTCTAATATGAGAGAAGAACTGGCTGTAAGGAAGGGTCCAGAGGGTGGTCGTGAATGGTGTCACATCCAGTTGGCAGCTGTCACTAGTGGTGTGTCCCAAGGATCAGTGCTGGGCCCAGTCCTGTTCAATATCTTTATTGATGACCTGGATGAGGGCATTGAGTCCAGCATCAGTAAGTTTGCAGATGACACCAAGCTAGGAGCAGGTGTTGATCTGTTGGAAAGTAGGAGAGCCCTGAAGCGGGACCCAGAGAGGCTGGATGGGTGGGCAGAGGCCAATGGGATGAGATTTAACAAGGCCAAGTGCAGGGTTCTGCACTTTGGCCACAACAACCCCAAGCAGCACTACAGGCTGGGGATAGAGTGGCTGGAGAGCAGCCAGGAAGAAAGGGACTTGGGGGTACTGGTAGATATTATGCTGAAGATGAGCCAGCAGTGTGCCCAGGTGGCCAAGAGAGCCAATGGCATCCTGGCCTGCATCAGGAACAGTGTGGCCAGTAGGACAGGGGAGGTTGTCCTTCCCCTGTACTCAGCACTGGTCAGGCCACACCTTGAGTACTGTGTCTAGTTCTGGGTCCCTCAATTCAACAGAGATGTTGAGATGCTAGAATGTGTCCAGAGAAGGGCAACAAAGCTGGTGAAAGGCCTGGAACACAAACCCTGTGAAGAGATGCTGAGGGAGCTGGGGTTGTTTAGCCTGGAGAAGAGGAGGCTCAGGGGAGACCTCATTGCTGTCTACAACTACCTGAAGGGAGGCTGTAGCCAGGTGGGGGTTGGTCTCTTCTGTCAGGCAACCAGCAACAGAACAAGGGGACACAGTTCCAAGTTGTGCCAGGGCAAGTATAGGCTTATTGTTAGGAGGAAGTTCTTGGCAGAGTGATTTCCCATTGGAATGGGCTGCCCAGGGAGGTGGTCGAGTCACCCTGGAGGTGTTGAAGAAAAGCCTGCATGAGGCACTTGGTGCTGTGGTCTAGTTGACTGGATAGGGCTGGGGGATAGGTTGGACTGGATGATCTTGAAGGTCTCTGCCAACCTGGTTGATTCTGTGATTCTACGATTCTTTAATATATGAAGTCCAATAACTAACTCAGCAAGACACCACTAGATGATATCCCTCAACACCACCATATCTATGCATCTTTTACATGCGCTTTGGGATGGGGACTCCACCACTTTCCTATGCAGTCTGTTCCAGGGTTGACAGCTGGTTCTAGGGAAGACGTTTGTCCTAATGTCCAATCTGAACCTCGCCTGATACATCCTGAGCTTGTTTGCACTTATTTTGTCACTCGTTTCTTGGGAAAAGGGACCAAGACCTCACTACAGCCCCTTTCAGGGGCTTGCAGAGAGCAAAATGATCTCATTTGAGCCTCCATTTACCAGTGCTAAACAACCTCAATTCCTTCAGTTGTTCCTCGTAACTGCTGATCCCCAAAACCTTCACCAGCTTCTTTGCATTTCTTTGGACATGCTTCAGCAACTTATTGTCTTACTAATAGTGAAGGGCCCAAAACTTTTTATCTACTATGTGATAGATCTAATAAGTAGAGTGTTTAATATTAATGTTGTTATGAGTCTGAAAATTTCCTGAATGTTTGTGCATAAAGAAGAATTTTGCCCAAAAGCAAGTGAAGGAAGCAAAGCAAAGAACCTCAAAAACTGAGAATGCCTTTTTTTTTTTTTTTTTTTTTTTTTTTTGTGAAAGGTACCAAAAGAAGAACAGATTTTATTCTCAGAAATATGAGAATAGATTTACACAGGAGTCTGAAATGGGCTACTTGCAGTGTGTCACTCAAGGGAAACTCAATGACCTGAATCTTTACCCTCTATCCCCAGTTCTCTTCATTTTCCATAGATTCTTCTTCTTCCCATTCCTGTTTGCAGCCTGATAATAATTGAAGAATCAAATTGCCTCCTGAATTTGTGAGTCACACAGCAGAGAGTGATGTGAAGTTATGTGAGGCTGAGATGATGCTTTTAGATGAAATTTCAGGAAGACTCACCCAGATCTTCAGTTTCAGGACTGTTTTAATTATTGCTTGATTTTGACAGTGTTTTTTACCACCCCATATAGTTAAAAAAATAATTAATATTGCCCCCAGTAATGAATTATACATTTACTTTTACACCTTAGAATTGGTCTTGTCACTACCTACTGTACACTTTGTTTCCTTTTGTCAAGGCTGTGTCTGAACTCCAAGTAGTGTATGAGCAAAGTTATAAGGGATCATAATCCATTTTTCTCTGTTCTGTAGAACTGAAAACAAATGTAAAACATTTTTGTTACTTAAATACAATGATCTGAAACATACAAAGTATATCAAGTAAGCTTAACTAAGGACCCTAATATTAAAAATGTCTGCACCCTCCAACATGAAGAAAAAAATAGTTAAATATATGCATAAATGAATTCAGCAGAATTACTTGTACAGAAAGATTATTCATTATTTTAAGTGCTCACAAGGTTGATGTGTTCCTGATTAAATATCCATACTGGTTATGGTTTATAGCTTCTGTTGGTAAAATTGCACTTGTTATCCTATTTTCTAATTACTCATCTGTAAGTTTGTTCTCATGTTTTGTATTCCATTATATTTACAAAAATGACCTATTGAAAGACCTTGTTGCAAGAACTGTATAATTTTGGGGTGCAAATCAAACCTTTTTGCCTGTTAGTTGCTGACAGATAATTTTTTAATTTATGTCAGCTTCTACATGGAAAAAAATAGTGCCAAACAATGAAGACTCTTAATGTTTTGCTTGGGTGGCTATGTAACTCTCAAAAACTGCATTTCTGCACCTTGTGGAAATTTGTTTCACAGGTAAGAGATGTAAATCTCCTGCAGCTGAAAGCACTGTTCATAGAAGGTTAAATTTATTCTACCTTGTACAGCACAGCTAGCCTCTATAAATAATTTTATTATGTTCTTTTATAAACATTTTGGAAGAAAAAAAATTCTTGGTTTAACACAATAACATATTGCATTTTCACTGCTCAAAGAATTAGATTGATTGTAGCAGCATCTAAGATTGATAATACATAGATTTCTATTATGACACCCATTGTTTTAGTGCTAGACTGCAGAGGAATGCTGCCTTAAATGCATCATTGTATAAAATATTGACCTAGAGGACTTCATTATTCAAGCTGGAGAGACAGTCACTACTTAACAGTAATAAACTGTTTCTGTGTTACATCGAGAATACTTCGGAAAATATGAGAGTTGTCAAATCTCTTGAAAATCCTGTCTTTATAGCACACATGACACTAAAGCTATGGCTGTATTTTCTGCTAATAAAAGCAAAGGCACAGACAGATGTGAAGGATACCATGGTATACTGACAGGAAACTAAGAAAAATGAGTACTTTGTTGAGGAGCAGAAAAAAGACACAGGCCAATGACCTTGGGAAGCTTTAATAGATATAGCTTGCCTTTTCTTTTTGTTTTTCTAAATCTGATGGGGAAAACACAGATAATGCAAGGAAATGTAAAAGTAGCATGTAAACCTGAGCAGTATAAAAGAAAGTCCAACATTATTAAAAAAAAAAAAAAAAATCAGTTAACATGAAAGGTTATCAAACACACAGAAAAGTTTGTGTGACTCCAATTTTCTGCCTCCAAGATCTGACCATGCCTGGGTGTATTTCAGTTTAGTTTTCTTCCAATATTAGGCATCGATGAGACAGAAGAATAATAATGAGGTGATTTGGTATAATCAACATGGCTTTGCCAAGAGCAAATCATGCCTGACAAATCTAGTTCCTCTATCTGTAAAGGACACAACATTAATAGATGAGGGACAAGCAATTGACACCATTTACCTAGACCTGAGCAAAGCCTTTGACACTGTCGTGCACGGCATTCCGGTCTCCAAACTTGAAAATCTGATAAGAAACTGGCTTGACAGCCACAACCAAAGACTGGCTGTCAGTGGGTCCACATCCAAGTGGAGGCCAGTGACAAGTAGAGTCTCTCATGGATCAGTGCTGGGACCAGTTTTGTTTAGCATCTTCATCAATGACATGGGCAGTGGCATTGAGTGCACCCTCAGCAAGTTCGCTACTGACACCAAGCTGCTTGGTGCATCTGTGTCATAGTTTGAGAGTTACCCACCCTCCCACACATTGAAATCACCCAGACTAGACTCAGCCAGCTGGACATTAAGGAAATAAAGTTTATATTCACATCTTAGCACAATGTACAAGCAGATATTTACAATATATTACAAATATCTACAGCTATATACAGAAATATATGTTAAAAGTAATACAGAAGCACAATACCCCCCCAGTAATTGAAGCTATTCCCAACTGCCCTTCTACCTTCTTTCCATCCCTCTACCTTATCCCAGAGTCTGCCTTATGTGCAAGGTGAGTTGGGAGGATCGTCACAGGGGGTTAGAAGCAGAATGATTAGTTGGGTTACACAGATCCAAGCAGAACAGCAGAAGCCCAGGGAGACAATACTGACACCAATAGACAGACTCCCTTATCTGTGTTTGTGTCCTTGCTTTTATACATCTCAGCAAATCTGTGAGTGAAGTAGACATCATGATTGTTTCCTTTTCACAGCCTATAATTTTTCCTCGTTAAAATATTCCAGTTAGCCATGAACCAGCACAAGCTGACATGCTAGAGGAAAGTGATCCATCCAGAGGGACCTTCACAGGCTGCAGAGGTGTTATGAAGGGGTAATTAATTAATGGAGACTATTTTTTTTCCCCAAATTAGTATTGTTTGTTAGTTTTGATATTCAGAACTCTAGCCACCCCTGATCACTAATTTTAATAATAGTCAGTTCTTTGCATGGTCATGGAAACTTTATACAGATAACAACATAGTATCTAGAAATAACCAGCAAAAATATGAACATTAACTGAATTGAAAGAGAATGTTCTTGTGGCCAAATGCCGTTTGCAGTCAATAAACTGCTTGCCCACTAGAGGAACTCAAGGAGCTTCTTTCTTGCTTACGGCAGAAGACTATGGTGAATTACAAGAGATTTTAAGTATTTACTCACAAAATATTATCTCCTGACTCGTGGGGCTAGCTACAGCTTCAGACAGTACCCAAACGCTTTCAGGGAATTCTGTTATTGTCTGTCACCACTGAGACTTCTGATTCTTCCCAGGCTTCTGGGGAAAGGAGGAAGACTATGTCTGACCTGGTCCTCTGGACAGTCTGTGTATCCAGGACTTCCTGTCTTGGCAGGAGACTTTCAGGTGTAGGCAGGATGTCTTGCGATGTGCAGTCTCAGTCACACTGGCTATGCAGGCTGATCATGTGAAGACATTTAGAGCCTGTTCCTGGTAAACTTGAGACAGGCAGTTTCCAGGCAATTCAGCAGAGCTAGCTTGTGGCTTTAGCATAATGCTGCTGAAGGCAACAAGGCAGTAAGGAAGTATACTGCCAGGAACAGAGAGCAAAGGCAGCAGGTAGTAGCAAGCATGAATACAATAGCAGAGCACATTGTGTTTACCTGTTTATCTCCTTTTATCAGTATAGCTGAGACCAATGGACACAGAATGGCCAGTCAGAACAACACTTAGCCAAGCTTGACCATATTGGATGAAACCATAGACCTGCTTTACCCAAATTTGGGAAAAGCATAGGCCTTGCACAAGGCAGGCACAAGCTAAGTGTGTGTACCTTGTTTAGCACAGGGGCAAAACAAGTCTGGGCAGGCCAGAGTCCCTAGGCTCAGTGTCTCCAGGTTCCTTGTCCTCTTTCCCATGGTTGCTTCTCCCCAAAACAGAAGAAGGGAGAGCAGAAAAACATGCTGGGGCAAGCCAGTACATGTAGAAGCCTATTTCAGCCCATCAGGCCTACCACAACAAGAGGTGGACCCAATCCAAACTCATAAGGTTCAACAAGACCAAGTGCAAGGTCTTGCACCTGGGTTGGGGCAATCCCAAGCATCACTGTAGGCTGGGTGGTGACTGGTTTGAGAGAGGCCCTGGGGAGAGGAACTTAGAGGTACTAGTGGATGAGAAACTCAACATGAGCCATCAGTGTGCACTTGCAACTCAGAGAGCCAATCAGATACTGGGCTGCATCAAAAAAATGTGGCCAGCAGATCAATGGAGGTGATTCTTCTCCTCTACTCCACTCTGGTGAGACCCCACCTGGAGGACTGCACCCAGTTCTGGATTCCCTATTGTGATTGGGTGTTAGGAAGAAGTTCTTCACCATGGGATTGGTAAGACACTGGAACAGGCTGCTCATGGATATGGTGAAAGCCCTATTCCTGGAGGTTTACAAGGCCAGGCTGGATGGGGCTCTGGTCCCTCTGATTTAGTATGGGATAGGTTGGACTGGATGATCTTGGAGGTCTCTTCCAACCTGGTTGATTCTATGATTCTATGTCTTTGCCTATGGCAGGGGTTTGGAGCTAGATGATTCTTGAGATCTCTTCTAGCCCTGAAAATTCTATGATTCTATGGATATTGCAATGAGTCTTCCATCAAGATGAATGTTAAATCTGAAAGAAGAAGGAAAAAATAAAGTCCTGCAGTGATGTTTTCTCCATTCCATGTAGAAACAGAAATAAAAGGTAAGAATTCACCATTCATTAAAATGGGCATGAAGTGCAACCATGATTTTCAATGAGATAAAAAGATAACCAGCCTTTGTAGAAACACAGAAAGACAGGTGCAAAACCCTGCACTTGCTCTTGTAGCAACCCTTTATATACTGGCACATGGTAATAAGGTTTCCTCTAAATTTTCCCATCTCCATGCCAAACAAATCCAGCTTTCTTCAAATGACAAGTCTTCCATTCCTCTGTTCATTCCTGTGGCTCTTCTTCCAACACTATCAAGTTTGGGGTTATTACTGTTCAAATTCCACAGAAAGCTAGTTATGAGTTGGGCATACCTTTTGAATTCTATTGAGATATCCTAGTAACTCTTCCTCTTTTTATGTACACATTCTACAATAAAACCTGTAAGTAAAGCCATGTGTCTTGGTCTCCATACCTCAGTCTTAGGTTATACTGTTTGCTCTCGCCTCGTAGGTTGTGTACTCTTGTTTACCTAGAAAAGTTTTTTAAAGATGCAAAACAGAATGATAACTAAGCAAGCACATGTTCAGAAATCACAAAATATTAAGCACTGGGGTCTGTCTTGTGCTGTAAAATTTGCACAATATTAATCTGATGTCACATCGGCATTACTTAGCTGCAGATGTAAAAAACTTTAATTTTATCCACAACTCATTAGTAACATACATAAGATCTTAACACATAATCATAGACAAGTTTGACCCTGGTGGTCCTCTACAGCACAGCATAATTGGGACATTATGAACCAAGATATTATCAACCTATACAGCAAAGCAACAGAAAAAGTCTGATACTGTCTTATTGCGTCTAAGTATATCAAGCATTTTTCCATGTATGTCAAACCTTCTTTTAAAGTAACTACTTCAAAAATTTGCATTAAATGTAGCCAGTTTTAAAAGCAACTTCTTAATAGCTCTACACATGTATTAATCTTAGTATTTGTGTTCTTTTATTATATGCAACATAGGTCTTTCAGTCAGACACTTGTGAATAACTTTCATAGAACCATAGAATGGTCTAGGTTGGAAAGGATCTCTGAAGGTCGTTTAATCCAATGCCCTCTGCAGTCAGCAAGCACATCCTCAACTAGACCAGGTTGCCCAGAGCCCTGTTGAGCCTCACTCTGAATATCTCCAGGGATGGGGCCCCAACCACCCTCCTGGAAAACATGTCCCAAAATCATGAATCATTTAGGGTAGAAAAGACCACTGAGATTAGCAAATCAAACAATTACCCACTAAATCATGTCCCTCAGCAACACATCTACACAGCTTTTAGATCCCTTCAGGAGTGGTGACCCCACCATGGTCCTGGACAGCCTGTTCAAAGTCTTGACAATGTTTTGTGGGAAGAAATTGTTCCCAATGTCCAACATAAACCTTCCCTGCTTCAACCTGAGGCTATTTCGTCTTGTGTCTACTTTGGAGAAGAGACCAAAACCAACCTCATGGCAACATCTTTTTGGGGAGTTGGAAAAAACCACAAGGTGTCCCCTAGGCCTCCTCCTTTTCTTCAGGCTACACAACCCCAGTTCCCTCAGTTGCTTCTCACAAGACCTGTGATCTAGACCCTTTAAGGGCTTTAACAGCAGGTTGAAGTTCTGCTTCAGTGTTATCATGTTTCTCATATCCTATTCCTGCCTTTTGATCATTTTTTAAAACTATTCCTTTTTTTTTCAGGGTGAATGGTGGTAGCTGATTGTGTGAGTGTACATTCAATAAAACTTCTTTTCATAATAGCAGATATATGCCTTGGTGGCACTATGGACCCTTATAAACAATGGGTTCTGCAGCAACTTGCTTAATATTGAGGGAATGCTAGGGACATTGCATGGCCTTGTTTCGGTTGTGTAGTTCCTTTTGCTTATTTAAAGGACCATCATAAACTCTGTGTAGTCTCCTAAACTGCAAAGCTTGTTTCCTGCTTGAACAGTAGGAGATCAGTTTAATGGTCTACATGGACAAATGGAAAATTGAATTCCAGTTTAAATTTCTAGTCTCACTTTATGGACAACCCAATAATCCACCAGAACTCCAAATAAAAAAAATGAGTTTCTGATTACATCTATAAAGCTCTCCTGAGCTTTGATTGTATTGCCAGGCCTTGGTTTACAGCCTCAGGAACTAAACTATTAAGTTTTTTTTTTCTCATTATTAATCTTATTTTCTGTGGTAAACAGATTTCAAAAGGTTGACATCACCTCAGAACCACAGAATCCTACCATGGTTGGGGGCTGGAAGTGATGTCTGGAGATCATCTAATCCACCCACAGCACATTGTCCAGGATTACAATGTCGAGGTGGTTTTGAAATCTCTCCAGAGAAGGGGAGACACCTGTGAATTTCCTTGTTCTTCTATTGATTGTATGGCTGCATTTAGTTGGTTACTAAAATCAGCCAGTATTTTAGCTGAAAATTTCTTAGAAGACTTTTTATTCAGAATTTTGACATTGAAGCTGGGACATCATTTGGTTTCTGAAGAATCATATCCAGCAGTATTCATGGAAGCATACACATTTCAGCTCCCGTAGATAATCAAATTATATGAAATATGTCTCAGAGCAGTGGTGGAATATCATTCAAAAAGAAAAAAAAACTGTAACTGTTCTGATATAATTATGCTAGCATGTTTTGCACAGTTTCCAGTAAGTGCTGAGATCAGAAGAGACTTCTGGGATCTAAGAGGTGTGATGGGTTAGAGAAGCAGCTGAAATGGAGCATTTGGCTGCAGTGGCAACAGAAAGCTATCAATATTAAAGCTGATTAAAAAATAAGAAAAAATGTATTACAGAAGGTCACTACTGAGACTGTGTCAAATGTAAAGTTCTATTTAATTTAAAAAAAAATCATAAGAAAAACATGCAACTTGTTCTTTAATTTCTTATCACAGAATACTGAATTTTATTTCTATTTACCTTGATCTGGTGGATCTTGGATGTGAATGAAATATCTGTAGAGCTCCAAACTTTGATGAACATGAAAGTTACAGATCCTGAAAAGGATAAGTAACACGTATAGAATTGAAAGATCAATTCATTGCCTTACAGTAAAACACCTGAATACTTTGCAGTGCCTTCTCCAATATCATTGCTATGCTGTAACAGGAAACTGTTGGAAATAATATAGCCTATATATCACTCTTCTTCTCAAATTTCTTTGTTAGAATGGTTGCCTATTTGTTATCTTATACTTCAAACAAATATTACGCTATTCCATTCAGCTTCATGGAGCTTCAGCTTGCAGTTTATGAGATAGATCTATATTGGGTGAAAGTAAACTAGATATGCTCCATCTGATGCACATAGACCACAATTTGGTGTTCAGTTAGAAGGACCCAAACTAAATTCAGTCTGAATCAAAGCCCATGATGGTTGGACAACATGTACATTGTGTCTTCAGAATGATATCATTGCATAGGTGGGAAATTTCACTGCACTACTTGGTAATTCAGGCAGACATTAGTGTGTCTTACAAAGATCAACCCTAAAGGATGGCACTGCTCTCAGCCTGTGAGAACTTTCCAACAGAATTGCAATACAACAGTTTGAGACCTGACATTATCATGAATAGTGTAACAAGTTGCACAGATTAGGAATGAAATGAGA